>NW_027141193.1:758837-844946 GCF_036365525.1 Heterodontus francisci
GACAGAGACAGCGACAGAGACAGAGACAGAGACAGCGACAGAGACAGAGACAGAGACAGCGACAGCGACAGAGACAGCGACAGAGACAGAGACAGCGACAGCGACAGAGACAGAGACAGAGACAGAGACAGAGACAGAGACAGCGACAGAGACAGAGACAGAGACAGAGACAGAGACAGAGACAGAGACAGAGACAGAGACAGAGACAGAGACAGCGACAGAGACAGAGACAGAGACAGAGACAGCGACAGAGACAGAGACAGCGACAGAGACAGAGACAGAGACAGCGACAGAGACAGCGACAGAGACAGAGACAGAGACAGCGACAGAGACAGCGACAGAGACAGAGACAGAGACAGAGACAGAGACAGCGACAGCGACAGCGACAGAGACAGCGACAGAGACAGAGACAGAGACAGCGACAGAGACAGAGACAGAGACAGAGACAGAGACAGCGACAGAGACAGAGACAGAGACAGAGACAGAGACAGCGACAGCGACAGCGACAGCGACAGAGACAGAGACAGCGACAGAGACAGCGACAGCGACAGCGACAGCGACAGCGACAGCGACAGAGACAGAGACAGCGACAGAGACAGCGACAGAGACAGAGACAGAGACAGAGACAGAGACAGCGACAGCGACAGAGACAGAGACAGAGACAGAGACAGAGACAGCGACAGAGACAGCGACAGCGACAGAGACAGAGACAGCGACAGAGACAGAGACAGAGACAGAGACAGCGACAGAGACAGAGACAGAGACAGAGACAGAGACAGAGACAGAGACAGCGACAGAGACAGAGACAGCGACAGCGACAGAGACAGAGACAGAGACAGCGACAGAGACAGAGACAGAGACAGAGACAGAGACAGCGACAGAGACAGAGACAGAGACAGAGACAGCGACAGAGACAGAGACAGCGACAGAGACAGCGACAGCGACAGCGACAGCGACAGAGACAGCGACAGAGACAGCGACAGAGACAGAGACAGAGACAGAGACAGAGACAGCGACAGAGACAGAGACAGAGACAGAGACAGAGACAGAGACAGCGACAGCGACAGAGACAGCGACAGAGACAGAGACAGAGACAGCGACAGAGACAGAGACAGAGACAGAGACAGCGACAGCGACAGAGACAGAGACAGAGACAGCGACAGCGACAGAGACAGAGACAGCGACAGAGACAGAGACAGCGACAGCGACAGAGACAGCGACAGCGACAGCGACAGAGACAGAGACAGCGACAGAGACAGCGACAGACACAGAGACAGCGACAGAGACAGCGACAGCGACAGCGACAGCGACAGAGACAGAGACAGCGACAGAGACAGAGACAGCGACAGAGACAGAGACAGCGACAGCGACAGAGACAGAGACAGCGACAGCGACAGAGACAGCGACAGCGACAGCGACAGAGACAGAGACAGCGACAGAGACAGCGACAGACACAGAGACAGCGACAGAGACAGCGACAGCGACAGCGACAGCGACAGAGACAGAGACAGCGACAGAGACAGAGACAGCGACAGAGACAGAGACAGCGACAGAGACAGCGACAGCGACAGCGACAGCGACAGAGACAGCGACAGCGACAGCGACAGCGACAGCGACAGAGACAGCGACAGAGACAGAGACAGCGACAGCGACAGCGACAGAGACAGCGACAGAGACAGAGACAGCGACAGCGACAGCGACAGAGACAGCGACAGAGACAGAGACAGAGACAGAGACAGCGACAGCGACAGCGACAGCGACAGCGACAGAGACAGAGACAGTGACAGAGACAGAGACAGAGACAGAGACAGAGACAGCGACAGCGACAGCGACAGAGACAGCGACAGCGACAGAGACAGCGACAGAGACAGCGACAGAGACAGCGACAGAGACAGCGACAGAGACAGCGACAGCGACAGAGACAGCGACAGAGACAGAGACAGAGACAGAGACAGCGACAGAGACAGCGACAGCGACAGCGACAGAGACAGAGACAGAGACAGAGACAGCGACAGAGACAGCGACAGAGACAGCGACAGAGACAGAGACAGCGACAGCGACAGAGACAGAGACAGCGACAGAGACAGAGACAGAGACAGAGACAGAGACAGAGACAGCGACAGAGACAGAGACAGCGACAGAGACAGAGACAGAGACAGCGACAGCGACAGCGACAGAGACAGCGACAGCGACAGAGACAGAGACAGCGACAGAGACAGAGACAGAGACAGAGACAGCGACAGAGACAGCGACAGAGACAGAGACAGAGACAGAGACAGAGACAGCGACAGAGACAGCGACAGAGACAGCGACAGAGACAGAGACAGAGACAGCGACAGAGACAGCGACAGCGACAGCGACAGCGACAGCGACAGCGACAGAGACAGAGACAGAGACAGCGACAGCGACAGAGACAGAGACAGAGACAGAGACAGAGACAGCGACAGCGACAGCGACAGCGACAGAGACAGAGACAGAGACAGAGACAGAGACAGCGACAGCGACAGAGACAGAGACAGCGACAGCGACAGAGACAGAGACAGCGACAGAGACAGAGACAGAGACAGCGACAGAGACAGAGACAGAGACAGAGACAGCGACAGAGACAGAGACAGAGACAGAGACAGAGACAGCGACAGCGACAGCGACAGAGACAGAGACAGAGACAGAGACAGAGACAGCGACAGAGACAGAGACAGCGACAGAGACAGAGACAGAGACAGAGACAGCGACAGAGACAGAGACAGAGACAGAGACAGCGACAGAGACAGAGACAGAGACAGCGACAGAGACAGAGACAGAGACAGAGACAGAGACAGCGACAGAGACAGCGACAGAGACAGAGACAGAGACAGAGACAGCGACAGAGACAGAGACAGCGACAGAGACAGAGACAGCGACAGAGACAGAGACAGAGACAGAGACAGCGACAGAGACAGAGACAGCGACAGAGACAGAGACAGAGACAGAGACAGCGACAGAGACAGAGACAGAGACAG
Source organism: Heterodontus francisci (assembly GCF_036365525.1). Lineage (NCBI taxonomy): Eukaryota > Metazoa > Chordata > Chondrichthyes > Heterodontiformes > Heterodontidae > Heterodontus > Heterodontus francisci. The sequence goes on from NW_027141193.1 coordinate 761,837, forward strand.
AGACAGAGACAGAGACAGCGACAGAGACAGCGACAGAGACAGCGACAGAGACAGAGACAGAGACAGAGACAGAGACAGCGACAGAGACAGAGACAGCGACAGAGACAGAGACAGCGACAGAGACAGAGACAGAGACAGCGACAGAGACAGAGACAGCGACAGAGACAGAGACAGAGACAGAGACAGCGACAGCGACAGCGACAGCGACAGAGACAGAGACAGCGACAGCGACAGCGACAGCGACAGAGACAGCGACAGAGACAGAGACAGAGACAGAGACAGAGACAGCGACAGAGACAGAGACAGAGACAGAGACAGAGACAGAGACAGCGACAGAGACAGAGACAGAGACAGAGACAGCGACAGAGACAGCGACAGCGACAGCGACAGCGACAGCGACAGCGACAGAGACAGAGACAGAGACAGCGACAGAGACAGAGACAGCGACAGCGACAGAGACAGCGACAGCGACAGCGACAGAGACAGAGACAGAGACAGAGACAGAGACAGAGACAGCGACAGAGACAGCGACAGCGACAGAGACAGCGACAGAGACAGAGACAGAGACAGAGACAGCGACAGAGACAGAGACAGCGACAGAGACAGCGACAGAGACAGCGACAGAGACAGCGACAGAGACAGAGACAGAGACAGAGACAGAGACAGCGACAGAGACAGAGACAGCGACAGAGACAGAGACAGAGACAGAGACAGCGACAGAGACAGCGACAGAGACAGCGACAGAGACAGAGACAGAGACAGAGACAGAGACAGAGACAGCGACAGAGACAGAGACAGCGACAGAGACAGCGACAGCGACAGCGACAGAGACAGCGACAGAGACAGAGACAGAGACAGAGACAGAGACAGCGACAGAGACAGAGACAGAGACAGAGACAGAGACAGCGACAGAGACAGCGACAGAGACAGCGACAGAGACAGAGACAGCGACAGAGACAGAGACAGCGACAGAGACAGAGACAGAGACAGCGACAGAGACAGCGACAGAGACAGCGACAGAGACAGAGACAGAGACAGAGACAGAGACAGCGACAGCGACAGAGACAGAGACAGAGACAGCGACAGCGACAGAGACAGCGACAGCGACAGCGACAGAGACAGAGACAGAGACAGCGACAGCGACAGAGACAGCGACAGCGACAGCGACAGAGACAGAGACAGCGACAGAGACAGAGACAGAGACAGAGACAGCGACAGCGACAGCGACAGAGACAGCGACAGCGACAGCGACAGAGACAGAGACAGAGACAGAGACAGAGACAGCGACAGAGACAGAGACAGAGACAGAGACAGAGACAGCGACAGAGACAGAGACAGAGACAGAGACAGCGACAGAGACAGAGACAGCGACAGAGACAGCGACAGCGACAGAGACAGAGACAGCGACAGAGACAGAGACAGCGACAGCGACAGCGACAGAGACAGCGACAGAGACAGCGACAGAGACAGAGACAGAGACAGCGACAGAGACAGAGACAGAGACAGAGACAGCGACAGAGACAGCGACAGAGACAGCGACAGAGACAGAGACAGCGACAGAGACAGCGACAGAGACAGCGACAGAGACAGCGACAGCGACAGCGACAGAGACAGAGACAGCGACAGAGACAGAGACAGCGACAGAGACAGCGACAGAGACAGAGACAGAGACAGAGACAGCGACAGCGACAGCGACAGCGACAGAGACAGAGACAGCGACAGAGACAGAGACAGAGACAGCGACAGAGACAGAGACAGAGACAGAGACAGAGACAGAGACAGCGACAGAGACAGCGACAGAGACAGCGACAGCGACAGCGACAGAGACAGAGACAGAGACAGAGACAGCGACAGAGACAGCGACAGAGACAGCGACAGCGACAGAGACAGAGACAGAGACAGAGACAGAGACAGCGACAGAGACAGAGACAGAGACAGCGACAGCGACAGCGACAGAGACAGAGACAGAGACAGCGACAGCGACAGCGACAGCGACAGAGACAGCGACAGAGACAGAGACAGAGACAGTGACAGAGACAGAGACAGCGACAGAGACAGCGACAGAGACAGCGACAGCGACAGCGACAGAGACAGCGACAGAGACAGAGACAGCGACAGAGACAGAGACAGAGACAGCGACAGCGACAGCGACAGCGACAGCGACAGAGACAGAGACAGAGACAGAGACAGCGACAGAGACAGAGACAGCGACAGAGACAGAGACAGAGACAGCGACAGAGACAGAGACAGAGACAGAGACAGCGACAGCGACAGAGACAGCGACAGAGACAGCGACAGCGACAGCGACAGCGACAGAGACAGAGACAGAGACAGAGACAGAGACAGAGACAGCGACAGCGACAGAGACAGAGACAGAGACAGAGACAGAGACAGCGACAGCGACAGAGACAGCGACAGCGACAGCGACAGCGACAGCGACAGAGACAGAGACAGAGACAGCGACAGAGACAGAGACAGAGACAGAGACAGAGACAGAGACAGCGACAGAGACAGCGACAGAGACAGCGACAGAGACAGCGACAGAGACAGAGACAGCGACAGAGACAGAGACAGAGACAGCGACAGCGACAGCGACAGCGACAGAGACAGCGACAGCGACAGAGACAGAGACAGAGACAGAGACAGCGACAGAGACAGAGACAGCGACAGAGACAGAGACAGAGACAGCGACAGAGACAGAGACAGAGACAGAGACAGCGACAGCGACAGAGACAGCGACAGAGACAGAGACAGCGACAGCGACAGCGACAGAGACAGAGACAGAGACAGAGACAGAGACAGAGACAGCGACAGCGACAGAGACAGAGACAGAGACAGAGACAGAGACAGCGACAGCGACAGAGACAGCGACAGAGACAGCGACAGCGACAGCGACAGAGACAGAGACAGAGACAGCGACAGAGACAGAGACAGAGACAGAGACAGAGACAGAGACAGAGACAGCGACAGAGACAGCGACAGAGACAGAGACAGAGACAGAGACAGCGACAGAGACAGAGACAGAGACAGAGACAGCGACAGAGACAGAGACAGCGACAGCGACAGCGACAGAGACAGAGACAGCGACAGAGACAGAGACAGCGACAGAGACAGAGACAGAGACAGAGACAGAGACAGCGACAGCGACAGAGACAGCGACAGCGACAGCGACAGAGACAGAGACAGCGACAGCGACAGCGACAGAGACAGAGACAGAGACAGCGACAGCGACAGAGACAGAGACAGAGACAGAGACAGAGACAGCGACAGAGACAGCGACAGAGACAGAGACAGCGACAGAGACAGAGACAGCGACAGAGACAGAGACAGAGACAGCGACAGAGACAGCGACAGAGACAGCGACAGAGACAGAGACAGAGACAGCGACAGAGACAGAGACAGAGACAGAGACAGCGACAGAGACAGCGACAGAGACAGAGACAGAGACAGAGACAGCGACAGAGACAGCGACAGAGACAGCGACAGAGACAGCGACAGAGACAGAGACAGCGACAGAGACAGAGACAGAGACAGCGACAGAGACAGCGACAGAGACAGAGACAGCGACAGCGACAGAGACAGAGACAGCGACAGCGACAGCGACAGAGACAGCGACAGAGACAGAGACAGAGACAGAGACAGCGACAGAGACAGCGACAGAGACAGAGACAGAGACAGAGACAGAGACAGCGACAGAGACAGAGACAGCGACAGAGACAGAGACAGAGACAGAGACAGAGACAGAGACAGAGACAGCGACAGCGACAGCGACAGCGACAGCGACAGAGACAGCGACAGCGACAGCGACAGAGACAGAGACAGAGACAGCGACAGAGACAGCGACAGAGACAGAGACAGAGACAGAGACAGAGACAGCGACAGCGACAGCGACAGAGACAGCGACAGAGACAGAGACAGCGACAGAGACAGCGACAGAGACAGAGACAGCGACAGCGACAGAGACAGAGACAGAGACAGAGACAGCGACAGAGACAGCGACAGAGACAGAGACAGAGACAGAGACAGCGACAGAGACAGCGACAGAGACAGAGACAGCGACAGAGACAGAGACAGAGACAGCGACAGAGACAGCGACAGAGACAGCGACAGAGACAGAGACAGAGACAGCGACAGAGACAGAGACAGCGACAGAGACAGCGACAGCGACAGCGACAGAGACAGAGACAGCGACAGAGACAGAGACAGCGACAGAGACAGAGACAGCGACAGAGACAGCGACAGAGACAGAGACAGAGACAGCGACAGAGACAGAGACAGAGACAGCGACAGAGACAGAGACAGAGACAGAGACAGCGACAGAGACAGAGACAGAGACAGAGACAGCGACAGAGACAGCGACAGCGACAGCGACAGAGACAGAGACAGCGACAGCGACAGAGACAGAGACAGCGACAGAGACAGAGACAGAGACAGCGACAGAGACAGAGACAGAGACAGAGACAGAGACAGAGACAGCGACAGCGACAGCGACAGCGACAGAGACAGAGACAGAGACAGCGACAGAGACAGCGACAGAGACAGAGACAGAGACAGAGACAGCGACAGAGACAGAGACAGAGACAGAGACAGCGACAGAGACAGCGACAGCGACAGAGACAGCGACAGAGACAGCGACAGAGACAGCGACAGCGACAGAGACAGAGACAGAGACAGCGACAGAGACAGCGACAGAGACAGAGACAGAGACAGAGACAGAGACAGCGACAGAGACAGCGACAGAGACAGAGACAGCGACAGAGACAGCGACAGAGACAGAGACAGCGACAGCGACAGAGACAGCGACAGAGACAGAGACAGCGACAGAGACAGCGACAGAGACAGCGACAGAGACAGCGACAGAGACAGCGACAGCGACAGCGACAGCGACAGCGACAGCGACAGAGACAGAGACAGAGACAGAGACAGAGACAGAGACAGCGACAGCGACAGAGACAGAGACAGAGACAGAGACAGAGACAGCGACAGAGACAGCGACAGAGACAGCGACAGAGACAGAGACAGAGACAGCGACAGAGACAGCGACAGCGACAGAGACTGCGACAGAGACAGCGACAGAGACAGAGACAGAGACAGAGACAGAGACAGAGACAGAGACAGCGACAGCGACAGAGACAGAGACAGAGACAGCGACAGAGACAGAGACAGAGACAGAGACAGAGACAGCGACAGAGACAGCGACAGAGACAGAGACAGAGACAGAGACAGAGACAGAGACAGCGACAGAGACAGAGACAGCGACAGAGACAGAGACAGAGACAGAGACAGCGACAGAGACAGAGACAGAGACAGCGACAGAGACAGAGACAGAGACAGCGACAGAGACAGAGACAGAGACAGCGACAGAGACAGCGACAGAGACAGAGACAGCGACAGAGACAGAGACAGAGACAGCGACAGAGACAGCGACAGAGACAGCGACAGAGACAGCGACAGCGACAGCGACAGAGACAGAGACAGAGACAGCGACAGAGACAGCGACAGAGACAGAGACAGAGACAGAGACAGAGACAGCGACAGCGACAGCGACAGAGACATAGACAGCGACAGAGACAGAGACAGAGACAGAGACAGCGACAGCGACAGCGACAGAGACAGCGACAGAGACAGCGACAGCGACAGAGACAGAGACAGCGACAGCGACAGAGACAGAGACAGAGACAGCGACAGAGACAGAGACAGAGACAGCGACAGAGACAGCGACAGAGACAGAGACAGAGACAGAGACAGCGACAGCGACAGCGACAGAGACAGCGACAGAGACAGAGACAGCGACAGAGACAGCGACAGAGACAGAGACAGAGACAGAGACAGAGACAGCGACAGAGACAGCGACAGAGACAGAGACAGAGACAGCGACAGAGACAGAGACAGAGACAGCGACAGAGACAGAGACAGCGACAGAGACAGCGACAGAGACAGAGACAGAGACAGAGACAGCGACAGAGACAGCGACAGAGACAGAGACAGAGACAGAGACAGAGACAGAGACAGCGACAGCGACAGCGACAGAGACAGAGACAGAGACAGCGACAGAGACAGCGACAGAGACAGAGACAGAGACAGCGACAGAGACAGAGACAGAGACAGCGACAGAGACAGCGACAGAGACAGAGACAGAGACAGCGACAGAGACAGCGACAGAGACAGAGACAGAGACAGAGACAGAGACAGAGACAGCGACAGCGACAGAGACAGCGACAGAGACAGAGACAGCGACAGCGACAGAGACAGAGACAGAGACAGCGACAGAGACAGCGACAGAGACAGCGACAGAGACAGCGACAGCGACAGCGACAGAGACAGAGACAGCGACAGAGACAGCGACAGAGACAGCGACAGAGACAGAGACAGAGACAGCGACAGAGACAGCGACAGAGACATAGACAGCGACAGCGACAGAGACAGAGACAGCGACAGAGACAGAGACAGAGACAGAGACAGCGACAGAGACAGCGACAGAGACAGAGACAGAGACAGCGACAGAGACAGCGACAGAGACAGCGACAGAGACAGCGACAGCGACAGAGACAGAGACAGAGACAGCGACAGAGACAGCGACAGCGACAGAGACAGCGACAGCGACAGAGACAGCGACAGAGACAGCGAGGGAGAAAGCGAGAGAAACTGCGAGAGAGACTGCTAGGGAAATAGCGAGAGAGACTGCGAGGGAGAAAGCGAGAGAAACTGCGAGAGAGACTGCTAGGGAAATAGCGAGAGAGACAGCGAGGGATACAGCGAGAGAGACTGCGAGGGAGACGGCGAGAGAGAGAGCGAGAGAGAGAGCGAGGGAGACAGCGAGGGAGAGAGCGAGGGAGACAGCGAGGGAGACAGCGAGAGAGACAGCGAGAGAGACTGCGAGGGAGGCAGCGAGGGAGACAGCGAGGGAGACAGCGAGGGAGACAGCGAGGGAGACAGCGAGGGAGACAGCGAGGGAGACTGCGAGAGAGACTGCGAGAGAGACTGCGAGAGCGACTGCTAGGGAGACAGCGAGGGAGGCAGCGAGGGAGACAGCGAGGGAGACAGCGAGGGAGACAGTGAGAGAAACTGCGAGGAAGACGGCGAGAGAGACGGCGAGAGAGACGGCGAGGGAGACGGCGAGGGAGACGGCGAGGGAGACTGCGAGGGAGGCAGCGAGGGAGACAGCGACAGAGACAGCGACAGAGCCTGTGAGAGAGACTGCGAGGGACACAGCGAGAGAGACTGCGAGGGAGACAACGAGAGAGAATGCGAGAGAGATCGCGTGAGACAGCGAGGGAGACAGCGAGGGAGATAGCGAGGGAGACTGCGAGAGAGACAGCAAGGGAGACAGCGAGGGAGACAGCGAGGGAGACAGCGAGGGAGACAGCGAGGGAGACTGCAAGAGAGACTGCGAGGGAGACAGCGAGGGAGACAGCGAGAGAAACTGCGAGGAAGACTGCGAGAGAGACTGCGAGGGAGAAAGCGAGAGAGACTGCGAGGAAGAAAGCGAGAGAGACTGCGAGGGAGACTGCAAGGGAGACAGCGAGAGAGACAGCGAGGGAGACAGCGAGAGAGACTGCGAGAGAGACTGCGAGAGAGACTGCGAGAGAGACTGCGAGAGAGACTGCGAGAGAGACAGCGAGGGAGACTGTGAGGGAGACTGCGAGAGAGACTGCTATGGAGATAGCGAGAGAGACAGCGATGGATACAGCGAGAGAGACTGCGAGAGTGACTGCGAGGGAGACGGCGAGGGAGACGGCGAGGGCGATGGCGAGAGAGAGAGCGAGAGAGACAGCGAGGGAGACAGCGAGAGAGACTTCGAGAGAGACTTCGAGAGAGACTGCGAGAGAGACTGCGAGAGAGACTGCGAGGGAGACTGCGAGGGAGTCGGCGAGGGAGACTGCGAGGGAGTCGGCGAGAGAGACAGCGAGAGAGGCAGCGAGAGAGACTGTGAGGGAGACTGCGAGAGAGACAGTGAGAGGGACTGCGAGAGAGACTGCGAGAGAGACTGCGAGAGAGACAGTGAGAGGGACTGCGAGAGAGAAAGCCAGAGAGAAAGCCAGAGAGAAAGCCAGAGAGTGCGAGGGAGACAGCGAGGGAGACAGCGAGATAGAATGCGAGAGAGACTGAGAGAGAGACTGAGAGAGAGACTGAGAGGGAGACAGCGAGGGAGACAACGAGAGAGACATCGAGAGAGACATCGAGAGAGACAGCGAAAGAGAATGCGAGAGAGACTGCGAGAGAGACATCCAGGGTGACTGCGAGGGAGACAACGAGAGAGACTGTGAAGGAGACTGCGAGAGAGACTGCTATGGAGATAGCAAGAGAGACAGCGAGGGATACAGCGAGAGAGACTGCGAGAGTGACTGCGAGGGAGACGGCGAGAGAGAGAGCGAGAGAGACAGCGAGGGAGACAGCGAGGGAGACTTCGAGAGAGACTGCGAGGGAGACGGCGAGAGAGACGGCGAGAGCGACGGCGAGAGAGAGAGCGGGAGAGACAGCGAGGGAGACAGCGAGAGAGACTTCGAGAGAGACTGCGAGGGAGACGGCGAGAGCGACGGCGAGAGAGAGAGCGAGAGAGACAGTGAGGGAGACAGCGAGAGAGACTTCGAGAGAGACTGCGAGGGAGACGGCGAGAGAGACAGCGAGAGAGACAGCGAGAGAGACAGCGAGAGAGACAGCGAGAGAGACAGTGAGGGAGACTGTGAGAGAGACAGCGAGAGAGACAGCGAGAGAGACTGTGAGGGAGACTGTGAGGGAGACTGTGAGGGAGACTGCGAGAGAGACTGCGAGAGAGACAGCGAGAGAGACAGTGAGAGGGACTGCGAGAGAGAAAGCGAGAGAGAAAGCCAGAGAGTGCGAGGGAGACAGCGAGAGAGAATGCGAGAGAGACTGAGAGAGAGACTGAGAGGGAGACAGCGAGGGAGACAATGAGAGAGACATCGAGAGAGACAACGAGAGAGACAGCGAAAGAGAATGCGAGAGAGACTGCGAGGGAGACAGCGAGAGAGCCTGCGAGGGAGACTGCGAGGGAGACAGCGAGAGAGCCTGCGAGGGAGAGAGCGAGGGAGAAAGCGAGTGAGACTGCGAGAGAGACTGCGAGGGAGACAGCGATAGAGACTGCGAGGGAGACAGCGATAGAGACTGCGAGGGAGACAGCGAGAGAGACAGCGAGAGAGACTGCGAGAGAGACTGCGAGAGAGACTGCGAGAGAGACTGCGAGGGAGACAGCGAGAGAGACTGCGAGAGAGACTGCGAGAGAGACTGCGAGAGAGACTGCGAGAGAGACTGCGAGGGAGACTGCGAGAGAGACTGCGAGAGAGACTGCGAGAGAGACTGCGAGAGAGACTGCGAGAGAGACTGCGAGAGAGACTGCGAGAGAGACTGCGAGGAAGACAGCGAGAGAGAAAGCGAGAGAAACTGCGAGAGAGACTGCTAGGGAAATAGCGAGAGAGACAGCGAGGGATACAGCGAGAGACACTGCGAGAGAGACTGCGAGGGAGACGGCGAGAGAGACAGCGAGAGAGACAGCGAGAGAGACAGCGAGAGAGACAGCGAGGGAGACAGCGAGGGAGACAGCGAGGGAGACAGCGAGAGAGACTTCGAGAGAGACTGCGAGGGAGGCAGCGAGGGAGGCAGCGAGGGAGACAGCGAGGGAGACAACGAGAGAGACTGCGAGAGAGACTGCGAGAGAGACTGCGAGAGAGACTGCGAGAGAGACTGCGAGAGAGACTGCGAGAGCGACTGCTAGGGAGACAGCGAGGGAGACAGCGAGGGAGACAGCAAGGGAGACAGCGAGAGAAACTGCGAGGAAGACAGCGAGAGAGACTGCGAGAGAGACGGCAAGGGAGACAGAGAGGGAGACTGCGAGGGAGAGAGCGAGGGAGACAGCGAGGGAGACAGCGAGGGAGACAGCGAGAGAGACTGCAAGAGAGACTGCGAGGGAGACAGCGAGAGACACAGCGAGAGAGACAGCGAGGGAGAAAGCGAGGGAGACAGCGAGAGAGACTGCGAGAGAGACTGCGAGAGAGACTGCGAGAGAGACTGCGAGAGAGACTGCGAGGGAGAAAGGAGAGAGACTGCGAGAATGACTGCGAGAGAGACTGCGAGAGAGACTGCGAGAGAGACTGCGAGGGAGACTGCGAGGGAGACTGCAAGGGAGACAGCGAGAGAGACAGCGAGGGAGACAGCGAGGGAGATAGCGAGGGAGATAGCGAGGGAGATAGCGAGGGAGACTGCGAGAGAGACTGCGAGAGAGACTGCGAGAGAGACGGCGAGAGAGACGGCGATGGAGACTGCGAGGGAGACTGCGAGGGAGACAGCGAGGGAGACTGCGAGAGAGACTGCTATGGAGATAGCGAGAGAGACAGCGAGGGATACAGCGAGAGAGACTGCGAGAGTGACTGCGAGGTAGACGGCGAGGGAGACGGCGAGGGCGACGGCGAGAGAGAGAGCGAGAGAGACAGCGAGGGAGACAGCGAGAGAGACTTCGAGAGAGACTGCGAGGGAGACGGCGAGAGAGACAGCGAGAGAGGCAGCGAGAGAGACTGTGAGGGAGACTGCGAGAGAGACAGTGAGAGGGACTGCGAGAGAGAAAGCCAGAGAGAAAGCCAGAGAGAAAGCCAGAGAGTGCGAGGGAGACAGCGAGGGAGAATGCGAGAGAGACTGAGAGAGAGACTGAGAGAGAGACTGAGAGAGAGACTGAGAGGGAGACAGCGAGGGAGACAGCGAGGGAGACAGCGAGGGAGACAGCGAGGGAGACAGCGAGGGAGACAACGAGAGAGACATAGAGAGAGACAGCGAAAGAGAATGCGAGAGAGACTGCGAGAGAGACATCCAGGGTGACTGCGAGGGAGACAGCGAGAGAGACTGTGAGGGAGACAGCGAGAGAGACTGTGAGGGAGACAGCGAGGGAGACTGTGAGGGAGACTGCGAGAGAGACTGCTATGGAGATAGCGAGAGAGACAGCGAGGGATACAGCGAGAGAGACTGCGAGAGTGACTGCGAGGGAGACGGCGAGGGAGACGGTGAGAGCGACGGCGAGAGAGAGAGCGAGAGAGACAGCGAGGGAGACAGCGAGAGAGACAGCGAGAGAGACTTCGAGAGAGACTGCGAGGGAGACGGCGAGAGAGACAGCGAGAGAGACAGCGAGAGAGACTGTGAGGGAGACTGTGAGGGAGACTGTGAGGGAGACAGCGAGGGAGACAATGAGAGAGACATCGAGAGAGACAACGAGAGAGACAGCGAAAGAGAATGCGAGAGAGACTGCGAGGGAGACAGCGAGAGAGCCTGCGAGGGAGACTGCGAGGGAGACAGCGAGAGAGCCTGCGAGGGAGAGAGCGAGGGAGAAAGCGAGTGAGACTGCGAGAGAGACTGCGAGGGAGACAGCGATAGAGACTGCGAGGGAGACAGCGATAGAGACTGCGAGGGAGACAGCGAGAGAGACAGCGAGAGAGACTGCGAGAGAGACTGCGAGAGAGACTGCGAGGGAGACAGCGAGAGAGACTGCGAGAGAGACTGCGAGAGAGACTGCGAGAGAGACTGCGAGAGAGACTGCGAGGGAGACTGCGAGAGAGACTGCGAGAGAGACTGCGAGAGAGACTGCGAGAGAGACTGCGAGAGAGACTGCGAGAGAGACTGCGAGGAAGACAGCGAGAGAGAAAGCGAGAGAAACTGCGAGAGAGACTGCTAGGGAAATAGCGAGAGAGACAGCGAGGGATACAGCGAGAGACACTGCGAGAGAGACTGCGAGGGAGACGGCGAGAGAGACAGCGAGAGAGACAGCGAGAGAGACAGCGAGAGAGACAGCGAGGGAGACAGCGAGGGAGACAGCGAGGGAGACAGCGAGAGAGACTTCGAGAGAGACTGCGAGGGAGGCAGCGAGGGAGGCAGCGAGGGAGACAGCGAGGGAGACAACGAGAGAGACTGCGAGAGAGACTGCGAGAGAGACTGCGAGAGAGACTGCGAGAGAGACTGCGAGAGCGACTGCTAGGGAGACAGCGAGGGAGACAGCGAGGGAGACAGCAAGGGAGACAGCGAGAGAAACTGCGAGGAAGACAGCGAGAGAGACTGCGAGAGAGACGGCAAGGGAGACAGAGAGGGAGACTGCGAGGGAGAGAGCGAGGGAGACAGCGAGGGAGACAGCGAGGGAGACAGCGAGAGAGACTGCAAGAGAGACTGCGAGGGAGACAGCGAGAGACACAGCGAGAGAGACAGCGAGGGAGAAAGCGAGGGAGACAGCGAGAGAGACTGCGAGAGAGACTGCGAGAGAGACTGCGAGAGAGACTGCGAGGGAGAAAGGAGAGAGACTGCGAGAATGACTGCGAGAGAGACTGCGAGAGAGACTGCGAGAGAGACTGCGAGGGAGACTGCGAGGGAGACTGCAAGGGAGACAGCGAGAGAGACAGCGAGGGAGACAGCGAGGGAGATAGCGAGGGAGATAGCGAGGGAGATAGCGAGGGAGACTGCGAGAGAGACTGCGAGAGAGACTGCGAGAGAGACGGCGAGAGAGACGGCGATGGAGACTGCGAGGGAGACTGCGAGGGAGACAGCGAGGGAGACTGCGAGAGAGACTGCTATGGAGATAGCGAGAGAGACAGCGAGGGATACAGCGAGAGAGACTGCGAGAGTGACTGCGAGGTAGACGGCGAGGGAGACGGCGAGGGCGACGGCGAGAGAGAGAGCGAGAGAGACAGCGAGGGAGACAGCGAGAGAGACTTCGAGAGAGACTGCGAGGGAGACGGCGAGAGAGACAGCGAGAGAGGCAGCGAGAGAGACTGTGAGGGAGACTGCGAGAGAGACAGTGAGAGGGACTGCGAGAGAGAAAGCCAGAGAGAAAGCCAGAGAGAAAGCCAGAGAGTGCGAGGGAGACAGCGAGGGAGAATGCGAGAGAGACTGAGAGAGAGACTGAGAGAGAGACTGAGAGAGAGACTGAGAGGGAGACAGCGAGGGAGACAGCGAGGGAGACAGCGAGGGAGACAGCGAGGGAGACAGCGAGGGAGACAACGAGAGAGACATAGAGAGAGACAGCGAAAGAGAATGCGAGAGAGACTGCGAGAGAGACATCCAGGGTGACTGCGAGGGAGACAGCGAGAGAGACTGTGAGGGAGACAGCGAGAGAGACTGTGAGGGAGACAGCGAGGGAGACTGTGAGGGAGACTGCGAGAGAGACTGCTATGGAGATAGCGAGAGAGACAGCGAGGGATACAGCGAGAGAGACTGCGAGAGTGACTGCGAGGGAGACGGCGAGGGAGACGGTGAGAGCGACGGCGAGAGAGAGAGCGAGAGAGACAGCGAGGGAGACAGCGAGAGAGACAGCGAGAGAGACTTCGAGAGAGACTGCGAGGGAGACGGCGAGAGAGACAGCGAGAGAGACAGCGAGAGAGACTGTGAGGGAGACTGTGAGGGAGACTGTGAGGGAGACAGCGAGAGAGACTGCGAGAGAGACTGCGAGAGAGACTGCGAGAGAGACTGCGAGAGAGACTGCGAGAGAGACAGTGAGAGAGACTGCGAGAGAGACTGCGAGAGAGACAGTGAGAGGGACTGCGAGAGAGAAAGCGAGAGAGAAAGCCAGAGAGTGCGAGGGAGACAGCGAGAGAGAATGCGAGAGAGACTGAGAGAGAGACTGAGAGGGAGACTGAGAGGGAGACTGAGAGGGAGACTGAGAGGGAGACTGAGAGGGAGACTGAGAGGGAGACAACGAGAGAGACATCGAGAGAGACAGCGAAAGAGACAGCGAAAGAGAATGCGAGAGAGACTGCGAGAGAGACATCCAAGGTGACTTCGAGGGAGACTTCGAGGGAGACTGCGAGGGAGATTGCGAGAGAGACTGCGAGGGAGACAGCGAGAGAGACAGTGAGGGAGACAGCGAGAGAGTCTGCGAGAGAGTCTGCGAGGGAGAGAGCGAGGGAGAAAGCGAGAGAGACTGCGAGAGAGACTGCGAGAGAGACTGCGAGGGAGACAGCGATAGAGACTGCGAGGGAGACAGCGATAGAGACTGCGAGGGAGACAGCGAGAGAGACTGCGAGAGAGACTGCGAGAGAGACTGCGAGAGAGACTGCGAGAGAGACTGCGAGAGAGACTGCGAGGGAGACAGCGAGAGGGACTGCGAGGGAGAAAGCGAGAGAAACTGCGAGAGAGACTGCTAGGGAAATAGCGAGAGAGACAGCGAGGGAGACAGCGAGGGAGACAGCGAGGGAGACAGCGAGGGAGACAGCGAGGGAGACAGCGAGAGAGACTGCGAGGGAGGCAGCGAGGGAGACAGCGAGGGAGACAGCGAGGGAGACAGCGAGGGAGACAGCGAGGGAGACTGCGAGAGAGACTGCGAGAGAGACTGCGAGAGAGACTGCGAGAGAGACTGCGAGAGCGACTGCTAGGGAGACAGCGAGGGAGGCAGCGAGGGAGACAGCGAGGGAGACAGCGAGGGAGACAGCGAGAGAAACTGCGAGGAAGACAGCGAGAGAGACTGCGAGAGAGACGGCGAGGGAGACTGCGAGGGAGAGAGCGAGGGACACAGCGAGGGAGACAGCGAGGGAGACAGCGAGGGAGACAGCGAGGGAGACAGCGAGAGAGACTGCGAGAGAGACTGCGAGGGAGACAGCGAGAGAGACAGCGAGAGAGACAGCGAGAGAGACAGCGAGAGAGACAGCGAGAGAGACAGCGAGAGAGACAGCGAGAGAGACAGCGAGAGAGACAGCGAGGGAGACAGCGAGAGAGACAGCGAGGGAGACAGCGAGGGAGACAGCGAGGGAGACAGCGAGGGAGACTGCGAGGGAGACTGCGAGGGAGACTGCGAGGGAGACTGCGAGGGAGACTGCGAGGGAGACTGCGAGGGAGACAGTGCGAGAGTCTGCGAGGGAGAGAGCGAGTGAGACTGCGAGAGAGACTGCGAGAGAGACTGCGAGAGATACTGCGAGGGAGACAGCGATAGAGACTGCGAGGGAGACAGCGAGAGAGACTGCGAGAGAGACTGCGAGGGAGACAGCGAGGGAGACAGCGAGAGAGACTGTGAGGGAGACAGCGAGGGAGACAGCGAGGGAGACAGCGAGAGAGACTGCGAGAGAGACTGCGAGAGAGACTGCGAGAGAGACTGCGAGAGAGACTGCGAGAGAGACTGCGAGAGAGACTGCGAGAGAGACTGCGAGAGAGACTGGGAGGGAGACAGCGAGGGAGACTGCGAGAGAGACTGCGAGAGAGACTGCGAGAGAGACTGCGAGAGAGACTGCGAGAGAGACTGCGAGGGAGACAGCGAGGGAGACAGCGAGGGAGACAGCGAGGGAGACAGCGAGGGAGACAGCGAGGGAGACAGCGAGGGAGACTGCGAGAGAGATGGAGAGAGAGATGGAGAGAGAGACAGCGAGAGAGACAGCGAGAGAGACAGCGAGGGAGAGAGGGAGAGAGCGAGAGAGACTGCGAGGGAGACAGCGAGAGAGACTGCGAGAGAGACTGCGAGAGAGACTGCGAGAGAGACTGCGAGAGATACAGCGAGGGATAGAGCGAGGGAGACAGCGAGGGAGACAGCGAGGGAGACAGCGAGAGTACATTGAGAGAGACAGCGAGAGAGACTGCGAGAGAGACTGCGAGAGAGACGGCCAGGGAGACGGCGAGGGAGACGACGAGGGAGACGACGAGGGAGACGACGAGGGAGACGACGAGGGAGACAGCGAGGGAGACAGCGAGGGAGACAGCGAGGGAGACAGCGACAGAGACAGCGAGGGAGACAGCGACAGAGACAGCGACAGAGACAGCGACAGAGACAGCGACAGAGACAGCGACAGAGACAGCGACAGAGACAGAGACAGAGACAGAGACAGAGACAGAGACAGCGAGGGAGACAGTGAGAGATACTGCTATGGAGATAGCGAGAGAGACAGCCGGGGATACAGAGAGAGTGACTGCAAGGGAGACGGCGAGGGAGACGACGAGGGAGACAGCGAGGGAGACAGCGAGGGAGACAGCGAGGGAGACTGCGAGGGAGACAGCGAGGGAGACTGCGAGGGAGACAGCGAGGGAGACTGCGAGAGAGACAGCGAGGGAAACAGCGAGGGACACAACAAGGGAGACAGCGAGAGAGACTGCGAGAGAGACTGCGAGAGAGAGCGCGTGAGACAGCGAGGGAAACAGCGAGGGAGAGAGCGAGAGACACAGCGAGGGAGACAGCAAGAGAGACTGCAAGAGAGACAGCGAGAGAGGCAGCGAGAGAGACAGCGAGAGAGACAGCGAGAGAGACAGCGAGAGAGACAGCGAGAGAGACAGCGAGAGAGACAGCGAGAGAGACAGCGAGGGAGAAAGCGATGGAGACAGCGAGAGAGACAGCGAGAGAGACTGCGTGGGAGACAGCGAGGGAGACAGCGAGGGAGACAGCGAGGGAGACAGCGAGGGAGACAGCGAGGGAGACAGCGAGGGAGACAGCGAGGGAGACAGCGAGGGAGACAGCGAGGGAGACAGCGAGGGAGACAGCGAGGGAGACAGCGAGAGAGACTGCGAGAAGGACTGTGAGAAGGACTGCGAGAGAGACAGCGAGGGAGAAAGCGAGGGAGAAAGCGACAGCGACTTCGAGAGAGTCTGCGAGGGAGACAGCGAGAGAGACTGTGAGGGAGACAGCGAGAGAGACTGCGAGGGAGACTGCGAGGGAGACTGCGAGGGAGACTGCGAGGGAGACAGCGAGAGACACTGCGAGAGAGAATGCGAGGGAGACAGCGATTAAGACGGCGAGGGAGACGGCGAGAGAGAGAGCGAGAGAGACAGCGAGGGAGACAGCGAGGTAGACAGCGAGAGAGACTTCGAGAGAGACTGTGAGGGAGACAGCGAGGGAGAGAGCGAGGGAGACAGCGAGGGAGACAGCGAGGGAGACGGCGAGGGAGACAGCGACAGAGACAGCGACAGAGACAGCGACAGAGACAGCGAAAGAGACAGCGAAAGAGACAGCGAAAGAGACAGCGAAAGAGACAGCGGCAGTGACAGCGACAGAGACAGCAATAGAGACTGCGAGAGAGACTGCGAGAGAGACTGCGAGGGACACAGCGAGAGAGACTGCAAGGGAGACAACGAGTGAGAATGCGAGAGAGATCGCGTGAGACAGCGAGGGAGACAGCGTGGGAGGCAGCGAGGGAGACAGCGAGAGAAACTGCGAGGAAGACAGCGAGAGAGACTGCGAGAGCGACTGCTAGGGAGACAGCGAGGGAGGCAGCGAGGGAGACAGCGAGGGAGACAGTGAGAGAGACTGCGAGGGAGACAGCGAGAGAAACTGCAAGGAAGACAGCGAGAGAGACTGCGAGAGAGACGGCGAGGGAGACAGCGAGAGAGACTGCGAGAGAGACGGCGAGGGAGACGGCGAGGGAGACGGTGAGGGAGACAGCGAGGGAGACAGCGAGGGAGACAGCGAGGGAGACAGCGAGGGAGACAGCGAGAGAGACTGCAAGGGAGACAGCGAGAGAGACAGCGAGAGAGACAGCGAAGGAGAAAGCGAGCGAGACAGCGAGAGAGACAGCGAGAGAGACTGCGAGGGAGACTGCGAGGGAGACAGCGTGGGAGACAGCGTGGGAGACAGCGAGGGAGACAGCGAGGGAGACAGCGAGGGAGACAGCGAGAGAGACTGCGAGAAGGACTGCGAGAAGGAATGCGAGAGAGACAGTGAGAGAGACAGCGAGGGAGAAAGTGAGAGTGACTGCGAGAGAGACTGCGAGAGAGACTGCGAGAGAGACTGCGAGAGAGACTGCGAGAGAGACTGCGAGAGAGACTGCGAGAGAGACTGCGAGAGAGACTGCGAGAGAGACAGTGAGAGGGACTGCAAGAGAGAAAGCCAGAGAGTGCGAGGGAGACAGCGAGAGAGAATGCGAGAGAGAATGGGAGAGAGACAGAGAGAGAGACAGAGAGAGAGACTGAGAGAGAGACTGAGAGAGAGACTGAGAGAGAGACTGAGAGAGAGACTGAGAGAGAGACTGAGAGAGAGACATCGAGAGAGACAGCGAAAGAGAATGCGAGAGAGACTGCGAGAGAGACATCCAGGGTGACTTCGAGGGAGACTTCGAGGGAGACTGCGAGGGAGACAGCGAGAGAGACTGCGAGAGAGACAGCGAGAGAGACAGCGAGAGAGACAGCGAGGGAGACAGCGAGGGAGACAGCGAGGGAGACTGCGAGGGAGACAGCGAGAGAGTCTGCGAGGGAGAGAGCGAGAGATTCTGCGAGGGAGAGAGCGAGGGAGAAAGCGAGAGAGAATGCGAGAGAGACTGCGAGAGAGACTGCGAGAGAGACTGCGAGAGAGACTGCGAGGGAGACAGCGATAGAGACTGCGAGGGAGACAGCGAGAGAGACTGCGAGAGAGACTGTGAGAGAGACTGCGAGGGAGACAGCGAGAGAGACTGTGAGGGAGACAGCGAGAGAGACTGTGAGGGAGACAGTGAGGGAGACAGCGAGAGAGACTGCGAGAGAGACTGCGAGGGAGACAGCGAGAGAGACTGCGAGGGAGAAAGCGAGAGACACTGCGAGAGAGACTGCGAGGGAGACGGCGAGAGAGAGAGCGAGGGAGACAGCGAGTAGGAGACAGCGAGGGAGACAGCGAGGGAGACAGCGAGGGAGACAGCGAGGGAGACTTCGAGAGAGACTGCGAGGGAGGCAGCGAGGGAGGCAGCGAGGGAGGCAGCGAGGGAGACAGCGAGGGAGACAGCGAGGGAGACAGCGAGGGAGACTGCGAGAGCGACTGCGAGGGAGACAGCGAGGGAGACAGCGAGGGAGACAGCGAGGGAGACAGCGAGGGAGACAGCGAGGGAGGCAGCGAGGGAGGCAGCGAGGGAGACAGCGAGGGAGACAGCGAGGGAGACAGCAAGGGAGACAGCAAGGGAGACAGCGAGAGAAACTGCGAGGAAGACAGCGAGAGCGACTGCTAGGGAGACAGCGAGGGAGACAGCGAGGGAGACAGCGAGAGAAACTGCGAGGAAGACAGCGAGAGAGACTGCGAGAGAGACGGCAAGGGAGACAGAGAGGGAGACTGCGAGGGAGAGAGCGAGGGAGACAGCGAGGGAGACAGCGAGGGAGACAGCGAGAGAGACTGCAAGAAAGACTGCGAGGGAGACAGCGAGAGAGACAGCGAGGGAGAAAGCGAGGGAGAAAGCGAGGGAGAAAGCGAGGGAGACAGCGAGAGAGACTGCGAGAGAGACTGCGAGAGAGACTGCGAGAGAGACTGCGAGAGAGACTGCGAGGGAGAAAGGAGAGAGACTGCGAGAGTCACTGCGAGAGAGACTGCGAGAGAGACTGCGAGAGAGACTGCGAGAGAGACTGCGAGGGAGACTGCGAGGGAGACTGCAAGGGAGACAGCGAGAGAGACAGCGAGGGAGATAGCGAGGGAGATAGCGAGGGAGATAGCGAGGGAGACTGCGAGAGAGACTGCGAGAGAGACTGCGAGAGAGACTGCGATGGAGACTGCGAGGGAGACAGCGAGGGAGACTGCGAGAGAGACTGCTATGGAGATAGCGAGAGAGACAGCGAGGGATACAGCGAGAGAGACTGCGAGAGTGACTGCGAGGTAGACGGCGAGGCAGACGGCGAGGGCGACGGCGAGAGAGAGAGCGAGAGAGACAGCGAGGGAGACAGCGAGAGAGACTTCGAGAGAGACTGCGAGGGAGACGGCGAGAGAGACAGCGAGAGAGGCAGCGAGAGAGACTGTGAGGGAGACTGCGAGAGAGACAGTGAGAGGGACTGCGAGAGAGAAAGCCAGAGAGAAAGCCAGAGAAAAAGCCAGAGAGTGCGAGGGAGACAGCGAGGGAGACAGCGAGAGAGAATGCGAGAGAGACTGAGAGAGAGACTGAGAGAGAGACTGAGAGAGAGACAGCGAGGGAGACAGCGAGGGAGACAGCGAGGGAGACAGCGAGGGAGACAGCGAGGGAGACAACGAGAGAGACATAGAGAGAGACAGCGAAAGAGAATGTGAGAGATACTGTGAGAGAGACTGCGAGAGAGACATCCAGGGTGACTGCGAGGGAGACATCGAGAGAGACTGTGAGGGAGACAGCGAGAGAGACTGTGAGGGAGACTGTGAGGGAGACTGCGAGAGAGACTGCTATGGAGATAGCGAGAGAGACAGCGAGGGATACAGCGAGAGAGACTGCGAGAGTGACTGCGAGGGAGACGGCGAGGGAGACGGTGAGAGCGACGGCGAGAGAGAGAGCGAGAGAGACAGCGAGGGAGACAGCGAGAGAGACTTCGAGAGAGACTGCGAGGGAGACGGCGAGAGAGACAGCGAGAGAGACAGCGAGAGAGACTGTGAGGGAGACTGTGAGGGAGACTGTGAGGGAGACTGTGAGGGAGACAGCGAGAGAGACTGCGAGAGAGACTGCGAGAGAGACTGCGAGAGAGACTGCGAGAGAGACTGCGAGAGAGACTGCGAGAGAGACAGTGAGAGGGACTGCGAGAGAGAAAGCGAGAGAGAAAGCCAGAGAGTGCGAGGGAGACAGCGAGAGAGAATGCGAGAGAGACTGAGAGAGAGACTGAGAGAGAGACTGAGAGGGAGACTGAGAGGGAGACAACGAGAGAGACATCGAGAGAGACAGCGAAAGAGAATGCGAGAGAGACTGCGAGAGAGACATCCAAGGTGACTTCGAGGGAGACTTCGAGGGAGACTGCGAGGGAGACAGCGAGAGAGACTGCGAGGGAGACAGCGAGAGAGACAGCGAGAGAGTCTGCGAGGGAGAGAGCGAGGGAGAAAGCGAGAGAGACTGCGAGAGAGACTGCGAGAGAGACTGCGAGAGAGACTGCGAGAGAGACTGCGAGGGAGACAGCGAGGGAGACAGCGATAGAGACTGCGAGGGAGACAGCGAGAGAGACTGCGAGAGAGACTGTGAGAGAGACTGCGAGGGAGACAGCGAGAGAGACAGCGAGGGAGACAGCGAGAGAGACAGCGAGAGAGACTGCGAGAGAGACTGCGAGAGAGACTGCGAGAGAGACTGCGAGGGAGACAGCGAGAGGGACTGCGAGGGAGAAAGCGAGAGAAACTGCGAGAGAGACTGCTAGGGAAATAGCGAGAGAGACAGCGAGGGATACAGCGAGAGACACTGCGAGAGAGACTGCGAGGTAGACGGCGAGAGAGAGAGCGAGGGAGACAGCGAGGGAGACAGCGAGGGAGACAGCGAGGGAGACAGCGAGAGAGACTGCGAGGGAGGCAGCGAGGGAGACAGCGAGGGAGACAGCGAGGGAGACAGCGAGGGAGACAGCGAGGGAGACTGCGAGAGAGACTGCGAGAGAGACTGCGAGAGAGACTGCTAGGGAGACAGCGAGGGAGGCAGCGAGGGAGACAGCGAGGGAGACAGCGAGGGAGACAGCGAGGGAGACAGCGAGGGAGACAGCGAGGGAGACAGCGAGGAAGACAGCGAGAGTGACTGCGAGAGAGACGGCGAGGGAGACTGCGAGGGAGAGAGCGAGGGACACAGCGAGGGAGACAGCGAGGGAGACAGCGAGGGAGACAGCGAGAGAGACTGCAAGAGAGACAGCGAGAGAGACAGCGAGAGAGACAGCGAGAGAGACAGCGAGAGAGACAGCGAGAGAGACAGCGAGTGAGACAGCGAGGGAGACAGCGAGGGAGACTGCGAGGGAGACTGCGAGGGAGACTGCGAGGGAGACTGCGAGGGAGACTGCGAGGGAGACTGCGAGGGAGACTGCGAGGGAGACTGCGAGGGAGACAGTGCGAGAGTCTGCGAGGGAGAGAGCGAGAGCGACTGCTAGGGAGACAGCGAGGGAGACAGCGAG
This sequence comes from Heterodontus francisci, assembly GCF_036365525.1. Classification (NCBI taxonomy): domain Eukaryota; kingdom Metazoa; phylum Chordata; class Chondrichthyes; order Heterodontiformes; family Heterodontidae; genus Heterodontus; species Heterodontus francisci. Next base: position 783,551 of record NW_027141193.1, read on the forward strand.
GGAGACAGCGAGAGAAACTGCGAGGAAGACAGCGAGAGAGACTGCGAGAGAGACGGCAAGGGAGACAGAGAGGGAGACTGCGAGGGAGAGAGCGAGGGAGACAGCGAGGGAGACAGCGAGGGAGACAGCGAGGGAGACAGCGAGAGAGACTGCAAGAAAGACTGCGAGGGAGACAGCGAGAGAGACAGCGAGGGAGAAAGCTAGGGAGAAAGCGAGGGAGAAAGCGAGGGAGACAGCGAGAGAGACTGCGAGAGAGACTGCGAGAGAGACTGCGAGAGAGACTGCGAGAGAGACTGCGAGGGAGACTGCGAGGGAGACTGCGAGGGAGAAAGGAGAGAGACTGCGAGAGTCACTGCGAGAGAGACTGCGAGAGAGACTGCGAGAGAGACTGCGAGAGAGACTGCGAGGGAGACTGCGAGGGAGACTGCAAGGGAGACAGCGAGAGAGACAGCGAGGGAGATAGCGAGGGAGATAGCGAGGGAGACGGCGAGAGAGACTGCGAGAGAGACTGCGAGAGAGACTGCGATGGAGACTGCGAGGGAGACAGCGAGGGAGACAGCGAGGGAGACTGCGAGAGAGACTGCTATGGAGATAGCGAGAGAGACAGCGAGGGATACAGCGAGAGAGACTGCGAGAGTGACTGCGAGGTAGACGGCGAGGCAGACGGCGAGGGCGACGGCGAGAGAGAGAGCGAGAGAGACAGCGAGGGAGACAGCGAGAGAGACTTCGAGAGAGACTGCGAGGGAGACGGCGAGAGAGACAGCGAGAGAGGCAGCGAGAGAGACTGTGAGGGAGACTGCGAGAGAGACAGTGAGAGGGACTGCGAGAGAGAAAGCCAGAGAGAAAGCCAGAGAGAAAGCCAGAGAGTGCGAGGGAGACAGCGAGGGAGACAGCGAGAGAGAATGCGAGAGAGACTGAGAGAGAGACTGAGAGAGAGACAGCGAGGGAGACAGCGAGGGAGACAGCGAGGGAGACAGCGAGGGAGACAGCGAGGGAGACAACGAGAGAGACATAGAGAGAGACAGCGAAAGAGAATGTGAGAGAGACTGTGAGAGAGACTGCGAGAGAGACATCCAGGGTGACTGCGAGGGAGACATCGAGAGAGACTGTGAGGGAGACAGCGAGAGAGACTGTGAGGGAGACAGCGAGGGAGACTGTGAGGGAGACTGTGAGAGAGACTGCTATGGAGATAGCGAGAGAGACAGCGAGGGATACAGCGAGAGAGACTGCGAGAGTGACTGCGAGGGAGACGGCGAGGGAGACGGTGAGAGCGACGGCGAGAGAGAGAGCGAGAGAGACAGCGAGGGAGACAGCGTGAGAGACTTCGAGAGAGACTGCGAGGGAGACGGCGAGAGAGACAGCGAGAGAGACAGCGAGAGAGACTGTGAGGGAGACTTTGAGGGAGACTGTGAGGGAGACTGTGAGGGAGACTGTGAGGGAGACAGCGAGAGAGACTGCGAGAGAGACTGCGAGAGAGACTGCGAGAGAGACTGCGAGAGAGACTGCGAGAGAGACTGCGAGAGAGACAGTGAGAGGGACTGCGAGAGAGAAAGCGAGAGAGAAAGCCAGAGAGTGCGAGGGAGACAGCGAGAGAGAATGCGAGAGAGACTGAGAGAGAGACTGAGAGGGAGACTGAGAGGGAGACAACGAGAGAGACATCGAGAGAGACAGCGAAAGAGACAGCGAAAGAGAATGCGAGAGAGACTGCGAGAGAGACATCCAAGGTGACTTCGAGGGAGACTTCGAGGGAGACTGCGAGGGAGACAGCGAGAGAGACTGCGAGGGAGACAGCGAGAGAGACAGCGAGAGAGTCTGCGAGGGAGAGAGCGAGGGAGAAAGCGAGAGAGACTGCGAGAGAGACTGCGAGAGAGACTGCGAGAGAGACTGCGAGAGAGACTGCGAGAGAGACTGCGAGAGAGACTGCGAGGGAGACAGCGAGGGAGACAGCGATTGAGACTGCGAGGGAGACAGCGAGAGAGACTGCGAGAGAGACTGTGAGAGAGACTGCGAGGGAGACAGCGAGAGAGACAGCGAGGGAGACAGCGAGAGAGACAGCGAGAGAGACAGCGAGAGAGACTGCGAGAGAGACTGCGAGAGAGACTGCGAGAGAGACTGCGAGAGAGACTGCGAGGGAGACAGCGAGGGAGAAAGCGAGAGAAACTGCGAGAGAGACTGCTAGGGAAATAGCGAGAGAGACAGCGAGGGATACAGCGAGAGACACTGCGAGAGAGACTGCGAGGGAGACGGCGAGAGAGAGAGCGAGGGAGACAGCGAGGGAGACAGCGAGGGAGACAGCGAGGGAGACAGCGAGAGAGACTGCGAGGGAGGCAGCGAGGGAGACAGCGAGGGAGACAGCGAGGGAGACAGCGAGGGAGACTGCGAGAGAGACTGCGAGAGAGACTGCGAGAGAGACTGCGAGAGAGACTGCTAGGGAGACAGCGAGGGAGGCAGCGAGGGAGACAGCGAGGGAGACAGCGAGGGAGACAGCGAGGGAGACAGCGAGGAAGACAGCGAGAGTGACTGCGAGAGAGACGGCGAGGGAGACTGCGAGGGAGAGAGCGAGGGACACAGCGAGGGAGACAGCGAGGGAGACAGCGAGAGAGACTGCAAGAGAGACAGCGAGAGAGACAGCGAGAGAGACAGCGAGAGAGACAGCGAGAGAGACAGCGAGAGAGACAGCGAGAGAGACAGCGAGAGAGACAGCGAGTGAGACAGCGAGGGAGACAGCGAGGGAGACTGCGAGGGAGACTGCGAGGGAGACTGCGAGGGAGACTGCGAGGGAGACTGCGAGGGAGACTGCGAGGGAGACAGTGCGAGAGTCTGCGAGGGAGAGAGCGAGTGAGACTGCGAGAGAGACTGCGAGAGAGACTGCGAGAGAGACTGCGAGAGAGACTGCGAGGGAGACAGCGATAGAGACTGCGAGGGAGACAGCGAGAGAGACAGCGAGAGAGACTGCGAGGGAGACAGCGAGAGAGACTGTGAGGGAGACAGCGAGGGAGACAGCGAGAGAGACTGCGAGAGAGACTGCGAGAGAGACTGCGAGAGAGACTGCGAGAGAGACTGGGAGGGAGACAGCGAGGGAGACTGCGAGGGAGACTGCGAGGGAGACTGCGAGAGAGACTGCGAGAGAGACTGCGAGGGAGACAGCGAGAGGGACTGCGAGGGAGAAAGCGAGAGAAACTGCGAGAGAGACTGCTAGGGAAATAGCGAGAGAGACAGCGAGGGATACAGCGAGAGACACTGCGAGAGAGACTGCGAGGGAGACGGCGAGAGAGAGAGCGAGGGAGACAGCGAGGGAGACAGCGAGGGAGACAGCGAGGGAGACAGCGAGGGAGACAGCGAGAGAGACTGCGAGGGAGGCAGCGAGGGAGACAGCGAGGGAGACAGCGAGGGAGACAGCGAGGGAGACAGCGAGGGAGACAGCGAGGGAGACTGCGAGAGAGACTGCGAGAGAGACTGCGAGAGAGACTGCGAGAGCGACTGCTAGGGAGACAGCGAGGGAGGCAGCGAGGGAGACAGCGAGGGAGACAGCGAGGGAGACAGCGAGAGAAACTGCGAGGAAGACAGCGAGAGAGACTGCGAGAGAGACGGCGAGGGAGACTGCGAGGGAGAGAGCGAGGGACACAGCGAGGGAGACAGCGAGGGAGACAGCGAGAGAGACTGCAAGAGAGACTGCAAGAGAGACTGCGAGGGAGACAGCGAGAGAGACAGCGAGAGTGACAGCGAGAGAGACAGCGAGAGAGACAGCGAGAGAGACAGCGAGGGAGACAGCGAGAGAGACAGCGAGGGAGACAGCGAGGGAGACAGCGAGGGAGACTGCGAGGGAGACTGCGAGGGAGACTGCGAGGGAGACTGCGAGGGAGACTGCGAGGGAGACTGCGAGGGAGACAGTGCTAGAGTCTGCGAGGGAGAGAGCGAGTGAGACTGCGAGAGAGACTGCGAGAGAGACTGCGAGAGAGACTGCGAGAGAGACTGCGAGAGAGACTGCGAGGGAGACTGCGAGGGAGACAGCGATAGAGACTGCGAGGGAGACAGCGAGAGAGACTGCGAGAGAGACTGCGAGGGAGACAGCGAGAGAGACAGCGAGGGAGACAGCGAGAGAGACTGCGAGAGAGACTGCGAGAGAGACTGCGAGAGAGACTGCGAGAGAGACTGCGAGGGAGACTGCGAGGGAGACAGCGAGAGAGACAGCGAGGGAGACAGCGAGAGAGACTGCGAGAGAGACTGCGAGAGAGACTGCGAGAGAGACTGCGAGAGAGACTGCGAGAGAGACTGCGAGAGAGACTGGGAGGGAGACAGCGAGGGAGACAGCGAGGGAGACTGCGAGAGAGACTGCGAGAGAGACTGCGAGAGAGACTGCGAGAGAGACTGCGAGAGAGACTGCGAGAGAGACTGCGAGAGAGACTGCGAGAGAGACTGCGAGGGAGACAGCGAGGGAGACAGCGAGGGAGACTGCGAGAGAGATGGAGAGAGAGATGGAGAGAGAGACGGCGAGAGAGACAGCGAGGGAGACAGCGAGGGAGAGAGCGAGAGAGACTGCGAGGGAGACAGCGAGAGAGACAGCGAGAGAGACTGCGAGAGAGACTGCGAGAGATACAGCGAGAGATACAGCGAGGGATAGAGCGAGGGAGACAGCGAGGGAGACAGCGAGGGAGACAGCGAGAGTACATTGAGAGAGACAGCGAGAGAGACTGCGAGAGAGACTGCGAGGGAGACGGCCAGGGAGACGGCGAGGGAGACGACGAGGGAGACGACGAGGGAGACGACGAGGGAGACAGCGAGGGAGACAGCGAGGGAGACAGCGAGGGAGACAGCGACAGAGACAGCGACAGAGACAGCGACAGAGACAGCGACAGAGACAGCGACAGAGACAGCGACAGAGACAGCGACAGAGACAGAGACAGCGAGGGAGACAGTGAGAGATACTGCTATGGAGATAGCGAGAGAGACAGCCGGGGATACAGAGAGAGTGACTGCAAGGGAGACAGCGAGGGAGACGACGAGGGAGACAGCGAGGGAGACAGCGAGGGAGACAGCGAGAGAGACTGCGAGGGAGACAGTGAGGGAGACTGCGAGGGAGACTGCGAGGGACACAGCGAGGGACACAGCGAGGGACACAGCGAGGGACACAGCGAGGGACACAGCGAGGGAGACAGCGAGAGAGACTGCGAGAGAGACTGCGAGAGAGACCGCGTGAGACAGCGAGGGAAACAGCGAGGGAGAGAGCGAGAGACACAGCGAGGGAGACAGCAAGAGAGACTGCAAGAGAGACAGCGAGAGAGGCAGCGAGAGAGACAGCGAGAGAGACAGCGAGAGAGACAGCGAGAGAGACAGCGAGAGAGACAGCGAGGGAGACAGCGATGGAGAAAGCGATGGAGACAGCGAGAGAGACAGCGAGAGAGACAGCGAGGGAGACAGCGAGGGAGACAGCGAGGGAGACAGCGAGGGAGACAGCGAGGGAGACAGCGCTGGAGACAGCGAGAGAGACTGCGAGAAGGACTGTGAGAAGGACTGCGAGAGAGACAGCGAGGGAGAAAGCGAGGGAGAAAGCGAGAGCGACTTCGAGAGAGTCTGCGAGGGAGACAGCGAGAGAGACTGTGAGGGAGACAGCGAGAGAGACTGCGAGGGAGACTGCGAGGGAGACTGCGAGGGAGACAGCGAGAGACACTGCGAGAGAGAATGCGAGGGAGACAGCGATTAAGACGGTGAGGGAGACGGCGAGAGAGAGAGCGAGAGAGAGAGCGAGGGAGACAGCGAGGGAGACAGCGAGGTAGACAGCGAGAGAGACTTCGAGAGAGACTGTGAGGGAGACAGCGAGGTAGACAGCGAGAGAGACTTCGAGAGAGACTGTGAGGGAGACAGCGAGGGAGACAGCGAGGGAGACAGCGAGGGAGACAGCGAGGGACACAGCGAGAGAGACTGCAAGGGAGACAACGAGAGAGAATGCGAGAGAGATCGCGTGAGACAGCGAGGGAGACAGCGTGGGAGGCAGCGAGGGAGACAGTGAGAGAAACTGCGAGGAAGACAGCGAGAGAGACTGCGAGAGCGACTGCTAGGGAGGCAGCGAGGGAGGCAGCGAGGGAGACAGCGAGGGAGACAGCGAGGGAGACAGCGAGGGAGACAGCGAGGAAGACAGCGAGAGAGACTGCGAGAGAGACGGCGAGGGAGACAGCGAGAGAGACTGCGAGAGAGACGGCGAGGGAGACTGCGAGGGAGACAGCGAGGGAGAGAGCGAGGGAGACAGCGAGGGAGACAGCGAGGGAGACAGCGAGGGAGACAGCGAGGCAGACAGCGAGAGAGACTGCAAGGGAGACAGCGAGAGAGACAGCGAGAGAGACAGCGAAGGAGAAAGCGAGGGAGACAGCGAGGGAGACAGCGAGGGAGACAGCGAGGGAGACAGCGAGGGAGACAGCGAGAGAGACTGCGAGAAGGACTGCGAGAAGGAATGCGAGAGAGACAGTGAGAGAGACAGCGAGGGAGAAAGTGAGAGTGACTGCGAGGGAGACTGCGAGAGAGACTGCGAGAGAGACTGCGAGAGAGACTGCGAGAGAGACTGCGAGAGAGACTGCGAGAGAGACTGCGAGAGAGACAGTGAGAGGGACTGCGAGAGAGAAAGCCAGAGAGTGCGAGGGAGACAGCGAGAGAGAATGCGAGAGAGACTGAGAGAGAGACTGAGAGAGAGACTGAGAGAGAGACTGAGAGAGAGACAGCGAGGGAGACAACGAGAGAGACATCGAGAGAGACAGCGAAAGAGAATGCGAGAGAGACTGCGAGAGAGACATCCAGGGTGACTTCGAGGGAGACTTCGAGGGAGACTGCGAGGGTGACAGCGAGAGAGACTGAGAGAGACAGCGAGAGAGACAGCGAGGGAGACAGCGAGGGAGACTGCGAGGGAGACAGCGAGAGAGTCTGCGAGGGAGAGAGCGAGAGATTCTGCGAGGGAGACAGCGAGGGAGAAAGCGAGAGAGACTGCGAGAGAGACTGCGAGGGAGACAGCGATAGAGACTGCGAGGGAGACAGCGAGAGAGACTGCGAGAGAGACTGCGAGAGAGACTGCGAGAGAGACTGTGAGAGAGACTGTGAGAGAGACTGCGAGGGAGACAGCGAGAGAGACTGCGAGAGAGACTGCGAGAGAGACTGCGAGAGATACAGGGAGAGATACAGCGAGGGAGACAGCGAGGGAGACAGCGAGGGAGACAGCGAGAGGACATTGAGAGAGACAGCGAGAGAGACAGCGAGAGAGACTGCGAGAGAGACTGCGAGGGAGACGGCCAGGGAGACGGCGAGGGAGACGACGAGGGAGACGACGAGGGAGACGACGAGGGAGACGACGAGGGAGACGGCGAGGGAGACAGCGAGGGAGACAGCGACAGAGACAGCGACAGAGACAGCGACAGAGACAGCGACAGAGACAGCGACAGAGACAGCGACAGAGACAGAGACAGCGAGGGAGACAGTGAGAGATACTGCTATGGAGATAGCGAGAGAGACAGCCGGGGATACAGAGAGAGTGACTGCAAGGGAGACAGCGAGGGAGACGACGAGGGAGACAGCGAGGGAGACAGCGAGGGAGACAGCGAGAGAGACTGCGAGGGAGACAGCGAGGGAGACAGCGAGGGAGACTGCGAGAGAGACAGCGAGGGACACAGCGAGGGCAACAGCGAGGGACACAACAAGGGAGACAGCGAGAGAGACTGCGAGAGAGAGCGCGTGAGACAGCGAGGGAAACAGCGAGGGAGAGAGCGAGAGACACAGCGAGGGAGACAGCAAGAGAGACTGCAAGAGAGACAGCGAGAGAGGCAGCGAGAGAGACAGCGAGAGAGACAGCGAGAGAGACAGCGAGAGAGACAGCGAGAGAGACAGCGAGAGAGACTGCGAGGGAGAAAGCGATGGAGAAAGCGATGGAGACAGCGAGAGAGACAGCGAGAGAGACAGCGAGGGAGACAGCGAGGGAGACAGTGAGGGAGACAGCGAGGGAGACAGCGAGGGAGACAGCGAGGGAGACTGCGAGGGAGACAGCGAGAGACACTGCGAGAGAGAATGCGAGGGAGACAGCGATTAAGACGGTGAGGGAGACGGCGAGAGAGAGAGCGAGAGAGAGAGCGAGGGAGACAGCGAGGGAGACAGCGAGGTAGACAGCGAGAGAGACTTCGAGAGAGACTGTGAGGGAGACAGCGAGGGAGACAGCGAGGTAGACAGCGAGAGAGACTTCGAGAGAGACTGTGAGGGAGACAGCGAGGGAGACAGCGAGGGAGACAGCGAGGGAGACAGCGAGGGACACAGCGAGAGAGACTGCAAGGGAGACAACGAGAGAGAATGCGAGAGAGATCGCGTGAGACAGCGAGGGAGACAGCGTGGGAGGCAGCGAGGGAGACAGTGAGAGAAACTGCGAGGAAGACAGCGAGAGAGACTGCGAGAGCGACTGCTAGGGAGACAGCGAGGGAGACAGCGAGGGAGACAGCGAGGGAGACAGCGAGGGAGACAGCGAGGGAGACAGCGAGGGAGACAGCGAGGGAGACAGCGAGGGAGACAGCGAGGAAGACAGCGAGAGAGACTGCGAGAGAGACGGCGAGGGAGACAGCGAGAGAGACTGCGAGAGAGACGGCGAGGGAGACTGCGAGGGAGACAGCGAGGGAGAGAGCGAGGGAGACAGCGAGGGAGACAGCGATGGAGACAGCGAGGGAGACAGCGAGGCAGACAGCGAGAGAGACTGCAAGGGAGACAGCGAGAGAGACAGCGAGAGAGACAGCGAAGGAGAAAGCGAGGGAGACAGCGAGGGAGACAGCGAGAGAGACTGCGAGAAGGACTGCGAGAATGAATGCGAGAGAGACAGTGAGAGAGACAGCGAGGGAGAAAGTGAGAGTGACTGCGAGGGAGACTGCGAGAGAGACTGCGAGAGAGACTGCGAGAGAGACTGCGAGAGAGACTGCGAGAGAGACTGCGAGAGAGACTGCGAGAGAGACTGCGAGAGAGACAGTGAGAGGGACTGCGAGAGAGAAAGCCAGAGAGTGCGAGGGAGACAGCGAGAGAGAATGCGAGAGAGACTGAGACAGAGACTGAGAGAGAGACTGAGAGAGAGACTGAGAGAGAGACAGCGAGGGAGACAACGAGAGAGACATCGAGAGAGACAGCGAAAGAGAATGCGAGAGAGACTGCGAGAGAGACATCCAGGGTGACTTCGAGGGAGAGTTCGAGGGAGACTGCGAGGGTGACAGCGAGAGAGACTGAGAGAGACAGCGAGAGAGACAGCGAGGGAGACAGCGAGGGAGACTGCGAGGGAGACAGCGAGAGAGTCTGCGAGGGAGAGAGCGAGAGATTCTGCGAGGGAGACAGCGAGGGAGAAAGCGAGAGAGACTGCGAGAGAGACTGCGAGGGAGACAGCGATAGAGACTGCGAGGGAGACAGCGAGAGAGACTGCGAGAGAGACTGCGAGAGAGACTGTGAGAGAGACTGTGAGAGAGACTGCGAGGGAGACAGCGAGAGAGACTGCGAGAGAGACTGCGAGAGATACAGCGAGAGATACAGCGAGAGATACAGCGAGGGAGACAGCGAGGGAGACAGCGAGGGAGACAGCGAGGGAGACAGCGAGGGAGACAGCGAGGGAGACAGCGAGAGTACATTGAGAGAGACAGCGAGAGAGACTGCGAGAGAGACTGCGAGGGAGACGGCCAGGGAGACGGCCAGGGAGACGGCGAGGGAGACGACGAGGGAGACGACGAGGGAGACAGCGAGGGAGACAGCGAGGGAGACAGCGACAGAGACAGCGACAGAGACAGCGACAGAGACAGCGACAGAGACAGCGACAGAGACAGCGACAGAGACAGAGACAGCGAGGGAGACAGTGAGAGATACTGCTATGGAGATAGCGAGAGAGACAGCCGGGGATACAGAGAGAGTGACTGCAAGGGAGACAGCGAGGGAGACGACGAGGGAGACAGCGAGGGAGACAGCGAGGGAGACAGCGAGAGAGACTGCGAGGGAGACAGCGAGGGAGACAGCGAGGGAGACTGCGAGAGAGACAGCGAGGGACACAGCGAGGGCAACAGCGAGGGACACAACAAGGGAGACAGCGAGAGAGACTGCGAGAGAGACTGCGAGAGAGAGCGCGTGAGACAGCGAGGGAAACAGCGAGGGAGAGAGCGAGAGACACAGCGAGGGAGACAGCAAGAGAGACAGCAAGAGAGACAGCGAGAGAGGCAGCGAGAGAGACAGCGAGAGAGACAGCGAGAGAGACAGCGAGAGAGACAGCGAGAGAGACAGCGAGAGAGACAGCGAGAGAGACAGCGAGGGAGAAAGCGATGGAGAAAGCGATGGAGAAAGCGATGGAGACAGCGAGAGAGACAGCGAGGGAGACAGCGAGGGAGACAGCGAGGGAGACAGCGAGGGAGACAGCGAGGGAGACAGCGAGGGAGACAGCGCTGGAGACAGCGAGAGAGACTGCGAGAAGGACTGTGAGAAGGACTGCGAGAGAGACAGCGAGGGAGAAAGCGAGGGAGAAAGCGAGAGCGACTTCGAGAGAGTCTGCGAGGGAGACAGCGAGAGAGACTGTGAGGGAGACAGCGAGAGAGACTGCGAGGGAGACTGCGAGGGAGACAGCGAGAGACACTGCGAGAGAGAATGCGAGGGAGACAGCGATTAAGACGGTGAGGGAGACGGCGAGAGAGAGAGCGAGAGAGAGAGCGAGGGAGACAGCGAGGGAGACAGCGAGGTAGACAGCGAGAGAGACTTCGAGAGAGACTGTGAGGGAGACAGCGAGGGAGACAGCGAGGTAGACAGCGAGAGAGACTTCGAGAGAGACTGTGAGGGAGACAGCGAGGGAGACAGCGAGGGACACAGCGAGGGACACAGCGAGAGAGACTGCAAGGGAGACAACGAGAGAGAATGCGAGAGAGATCGCGTGAGACAGCGAGGGAGACAGCGTGGGAGGCAGCGAGGGAGACAGTGAGAGAAACTGCGAGGAAGACAGCGAGAGAGACTGCGAGAGCGACTGCTAGGGAGACAGCGAGGGAGGCAGCGAGGGAGACAGCGAGGGAGACAGCGAGGGAGACAGCGAGGGAGACAGCGAGGGAGACAGCGAGGAAGACAGCGAGGGAGACAGCGAGGAAGACAGCGAGGGAGACTGCGAGAGAGACGGCGAGGGAGACAGCGAGAGAGACTGCGAGAGAGACGGCGAGGGAGACTGCGAGGGAGACAGCGAGGGAGACAGCGAGGGAGACAGCGAGGGAGACAGCGAGGGAGACAGCGAGGGAGACAGCGAGGGAGACAGCGAGGCAGACAGCGAGAGAGACTGCAAGGGAGACAGCGAGAGAGACAGCGAGAGAGACAGCGAAGGAGAAAGCGAGGGAGACAGCGAGGGAGACAGCGAGGGAGACAGCGAGAGAGACTGCGAGAAGGACTGCGAGAAGGAATGCGAGAGAGACAGTGAGAGAGACAGCGAGGGAGAAAGTGAGAGTGACTGCGAGGGAGACTGCGAGAGAGACTGCGAGAGAGACTGCGAGAGAGACTGCGAGAGAGACTGCGAGAGAGACAGTGAGAGGGACTGCGAAAGAGAAAGCCAGAGAGTGCGAGGGAGACAGCGAGAGAGAATGCGAGAGAGACTGAGAGAGAGACTGAGAGAGAGACTGAGAGAGAGACTGAGAGAGAGACAGCGAGGGAGACAACGAGAGAGACATCGAGAGAGACATCGAGAGAGACAGCGAAAGAGAATGCGAGAGAGACTGCGAGAGAGACTGCGAGAGAGACATCCAGGGTGACTTCGAGGGAGACTTCGAGGGAGACTGCGAGGGTGACAGCGAGAGAGACTGAGAGAGACAGCGAGAGAGACAGCGAGGGAGACAGCGAGGGAGACTGCGAGGGAGACAGCGAGAGAGTCTGCGAGGGAGAGAGCGAGAGATTCTGCGAGGGAGACAGCGAGGGAGAAAGCGAGAGAGACTGCGAGAGAGACTGCGAGGGAGACAGCGATAGAGACTGCGAGGGAGACAGCGAGAGAGACTGCGAGAGAGACTGCGAGAGAGACTGCGAGAGAGACTGTGAGAGAGACTGTGAGAGAGACTGCGAGGGAGACAGCGAGAGAGACTGTGAGGGAGACAGCGAGAGAGACTGTGAGGGAGACAGCGAGAGAGACTGTGAGAGAGACTGTGAGGGAGACAGTGAGGGAGACAGTGAGGGAGACAGCGAGAGAGACTGCGAGAGAGACTGCGAGGGAGACAGCGAGAGAGACTGCGAGGGAGAAAGCGAGAGACACTGCGAGAGAGACGGCGAGAGAGAGAGCGAGGGAGAGAGCGAGGGAGACAGCGAGGGAGACAGCGAGGGAGACAGCGAGGGAGACAGCGAGGGAGACAGCGAGGGAGACTGCGAGGGAGGCAGCGAGGGAGACAGCGAGGGAGACAGCGAGGGAGACAGCGAGGGAGACTGCGAGAGAGACTGCGAGAGAGACTGCGAGAGCGACTGCGAGGGAGACAGCGAGGGAGACAGCGAGGGAGACATCGAGGGAGGCAGCGAGGGAGACAGCGAGGGAGACAGTGAGGGAGACAGCGAAGGAGACAGCGAGGGAGACAGCGAGGGAGACAGCGAGGGAGACAGCGAGAGAAACTGCGAGGAAGACAGCGAGAGAGACAGCGAGAGAGACTGCGAGAGAGACTGCGAGAGAGACTGCGAGAGAGACTGCGAGAGAGACTGCGAGAGAGACTGCGAGAGAGACAGTGAGAGGGACTGCGAGAGAGAAAGCGAGAGAGAAAGCCAGAGAGTGCGAGGGAGACAGCGAGAGAGAATGCGAGAGAGACTGAGAGAGAGACTGAGAGAGAGACTGAGAGGGAGACTGAGAGGGAGACAACGAGAGAGACATCGAGAGAGACAGCGAAAGAGACAGCGAAAGAGAATGCGAGAGAGACTGCGAGAGAGACATCCAAGGTGACTTCGAGGGAGACTTCGAGGGAGACTGCGAGGGAGACAGCGAGAGAGACTGCGAGGGAGACAGCGAGAGAGACAGCGAGAGAGACTGCGAGGGAGAGAGCGAGGGAGAAAGCGAGAGAGACTGCGAGAGAGACTGCGAGAGAGACTGCGAGAGAGACTGCGAGAGAGACTGCGAGAGAGACTGCGAGAGAGACTGCGAGGGAGACAGCGAGGGAGACAGCGATTGAGACTGCGAGGGAGACAGCGAGAGAGACTGCGAGAGAGACTGTGAGAGAGACTGCGAGGGAGACAGCGAGAGAGACAGCGAGGGAGACAGCGAGAGAGACAGCGAGAGAGACAGCGAGAGAGACTGCGAGAGAGACTGCGAGAGAGACTGCGAGAGAGACTGCGAGAGAGACTGCGAGGGAGACAGCGAGAGGGACTGCGAGGGAGAAAGCGAGAGAAACTGCGAGAGAGACTGCTAGGGAAATAGCGAGAGAGACAGCGAGGGATACAGCGAGAGACACTGCGAGAGAGACTGCGAGGGAGACGGCGAGAGAGAGAGCGAGGGAGACAGCGAGGGAGACAGCGAGGGAGACAGCGAGGGAGACAGCGAGAGAGACTGCGAGGGAGGCAGCGAGGGAGACAGCGAGGGAGACAGCGAGGGAGACAGCGAGGGAGACTGCGAGAGAGACTGCGAGAGAGACTGCGAGAGAGACTGCGAGAGAGACTGCTAGGGAGACAGCGAGGGAGGCAGCGAGGGAGACAGCGAGGGAGACAGCGAGGGAGACAGCGAGGGAGACAGCGAGGAAGACAGCGAGAGTGACTGCGAGAGAGACGGCGAGGGAGAGAGCGAGGGACACAGCGAGGGAGACAGCGAGGGAGACAGCGAGGGAGACAGCGAGGGAGACAGCGAGAGAGACTGCAAGAGAGACAGCGAGAGAGACAGCGAGAGAGACAGCGAGAGAGACAGCGAGAGAGACAGCGAGAGAGACAGCGAGTGAGACAGCGAGTGAGACAGCGAGGGAGACAGCGAGGGAGACTGCGAGGGAGACTGCGAGGGAGACTGCGAGGGAGACTGCGAGGGAGACTGCGAGGGAGACTGCGAGGGAGACTGCGAGGGAGACAGCGATAGAGACTGCGAGGGAGACAGCGATAGAGACTGCGAGGGAGACAGCGAGAGAGACAGCGAGAGAGACTGCGAGGGAGACAGCGAGAGAGACTGTGAGGGAGACAGCGAGGGAGACAGCGAGAGAGACTGCGAGAGAGACTGCGAGAGAGACTGCGAGAGAGACTGCGAGAGAGACTGGGAGGGAGACAGCGAGGGAGACTGCGAGGGAGACTGCGAGGGAGACTGCGAGAGAGACTGCGAGAGAGACTGCGAGGGAGACAGCGAGAGGGACTGCGAGGGAGAAAGCGAGAGAAACTGCGAGAGAGACTGCTAGGGAAATAGCGAGAGAGACAGCGAGGGATACAGCGAGAGACACTGCGAGAGAGACTGCGAGGGAGACGGCGAGAGAGAGAGCGAGGGAGACAGCGAGGGAGACAGCGAGGGAGACAGCGAGGGAGACAGCGAGGGAGACAGCGAGGGAGACAGCGAGAGAGACTGCGAGGGAGGCAGCGAGGGAGACAGCGAGGGAGACAGCGAGGGAGACAGCGAGGGAGACAGCGAGGGAGACAGCGAGGGAGACTGCGAGAGAGACTGCGAGAGAGACTGCGAGAGCGACTGCTAGGGAGACAGCGAGGGAGGCAGCGAGGGAGACAGCGAGGGAGACAGCGAGGGAGACAGCGAGGGAGACAGCGAGAGAAACTGCGAGGAAGACAGCGAGAGAGACTGCGAGAGAGACGGCGAGGGAGACTGCGAGGGAGAGAGCGAGGGACACAGCGAGGGAGACAGCGAGGGAGACAGCGAGGGAGACAGCGAGGGAGACAGCGAGAGAGACTGCAAGAGAGACTGCAAGAGAGACTGCGAGGGAGACAGCGAGAGAGACAGCGAGAGAGACAGCGAGAGAGACAGCGAGAGAGACAGCGAGAGAGACAGCGAGAGAGACAGCGAGGGAGACAGCGAGAGAGACAGCGAGGGAGACAGCGAGGGAGACTGCGAGGGAGACTGCGAGGGAGACTGCGAGGGAGACTGCGAGGGAGACTGCGAGGGAGACAGTGCTAGAGTCTGCGAGGGAGAGAGCGAGTGAGACTGCGAGAGAGACTGCGTGAGAGACTGCGAGAGAGACTGCGAGAGAGACTGCGAGAGAGACTGCGAGAGAGACTGCGAGGGAGACAGCGAGAGAGACTGCGAGAGAGACTGCGAGGGAGACAGCGAGAGAGACAGCGAGGGAGACAGCGAGAGAGACTGCGAGAGAGACTGCGAGAGAGACTGCGAGAGAGACTGCGAGAGAGACTGCGAGAGAGACTGCGAGAGAGACTGGGAGGGAGACAGCGAGGGAGACTGCGAGAGAGACTGCGTGAGAGACTGCGAGAGAGACTGCGAGAGAGACTGCGAGAGAGACTGCGAGAGAGACTGCGAGGGAGACAGCGAGAGAGACTGCGAGAGAGACTGCGAGGGAGACAGCGAGAGAGACAGCGAGGGAGACAGCGAGAGAGACTGCGAGAGAGACTGCGAGAGAGACTGCGAGAGAGACTGCGAGAGAGACTGCGAGAGAGACTGCGAGAGAGACTGGGAGGGAGACAGCGAGGGAGACTGCGAGAGAGACTGCGAGAGAGACTGCGAGAGAGACTGCGAGAGAGACTGCGAGAGAGACTGCGAGAGAGACTGCGAGAGAGACTGCGAGAGAGACTGCGAGGGAGACAGCGAGGGAGACAGCGAGGGAGACTGCGAGAGAGATGGCGAGAGAGATGGAGAGAGAGATGGAGAGAGAGACGGCGAGAGAGACAGCGAGGGAGACAGCGAGGGAGAGAGCGAGAGAGACTGCGAGGGAGACAGCGAGAGAGACAGCGAGAGAGACTGCGAGAGAGACTGCGAGAGATACAGCGAGAGATACAGCGAGGGATAGAGCGAGGGAGACAGCGAGGGAGACAGCGAGGGAGACAGCGAGAGTACATTGAGAGAGACAGCGAGAGAGACTGCGAGAGAGACTGCGAGGGAGACGGCCAGGGAGACGGCGAGGGAGACGACGAGGGAGACGACGAGGGAGACAGCGAGGGAGACAGCGAGGGAGACAGCGAGGGAGACAGCGACAGAGACAGCGACAGAGACAGCGACAGAGACAGCGACAGAGACAGCGACAGAGACAGCGACAGAGACAGCGACAGAGACAGAGACAGCGAGGGAGACAGTGAGAGATACTGCTATGGAGATAGCGAGAGAGACAGCCGGGGATACAGAGAGAGTGACTGCAAGGGAGACAGCGAGGGAGACGACGAGGGAGACAGCGAGGGAGACAGCGAGGGAGACAGCGAGAGAGACTGCGAGGGAGACAGCGAGGGAGACTGCGAGGGAGACTGCGAGGGACACAGCGAGGGACACAGCGAGGGACACAGCGAGGGACACAGCGAGGGACACAGCGAGGGAGACAGCGAGAGAGACTGCGAGAGAGAGCGCGTGAGACAGCGAGGGAAACAGCGAGGGAGAGAGCGAGAGACACAGCGAGGGAGACAGCAAGAGAGACTGCAAGAGAGACAGCGAGAGAGGCAGCGAGAGAGACAGCGAGAGAGACAGCGAGAGAGACAGCGAGAGAGACAGCGAGAGAGACAGCGAGAGAGACAGCGAGGGAGACAGCGATGGAGAAAGCGATGGAGAAAGCGATGGAGACAGCGAGAGAGACAGCGAGGGAGACAGCGAGGGAGACAGCGAGGGAGACAGCGAGGGAGACAGCGAGGGAGACAGCGAGGGAGACAGCGAGGGAGACAGCGAGGGAGACAGCGCTGGAGACAGCGAGAGAGACTGCGAGAAGGACTGTGAGAAGGACTGCGAGAGAGACAGCGAGGGAGAAAGCGAGGGAGAAAGCGAGAGCGACTTCGAGAGAGTCTGCGAGGGAGACAGCGAGAGAGACTGTGAGGGAGACAGCGAGAGAGACTGCGAGGGAGACTGCGAGGGAGACTGCGAGGGAGACAGCGAGAGACACTGCGAGAGAGAATGCGAGGGAGACAGCGATTAAGACGGTGAGGGAGACGGCGAGAGAGAGAGCGAGAGAGAGAGCGAGGGAGAGAGCGAGGGAGACAGCGAGGGAGACAGCGAGGTAGACAGCGAGAGAGACTTCGAGAGAGACTGTGAGGGAGACAGCGAGGTAGACAGCGAGAGAGACTTCGAGAGAGACTGTGAGGGAGACAGCGAGGGAGACAGCGAGGGAGACAGCGAGGGAGACAGCGAGGGAGACAGCGAGGGACACAGCGAGAGAGACTGCAAGGGAGACAACGAGAGAGAATGCGAGAGAGATCGCGTGAGACAGCGAGGGAGACAGCGTGGGAGGCAGCGAGGGAGACAGTGAGAGAAACTGCGAGGAAGACAGCGAGAGAGACTGCGAGAGCGACTGCTAGGGAGGCAGCGAGGGAGGCAGCGAGGGAGACAGCGAGGGAGACAGCGAGGGAGACAGCGAGGGAGACAGCGAGGAAGACAGCGAGAGAGACTGCGAGAGAGACGGCGAGGGAGACAGCGAGAGAGACTGCGAGAGAGACGGCGAGGGAGACAGCGAGGGAGAGAGCGAGGGAGACAGCGAGGGAGACAGCGAGGGAGACAGCGAGGGAGACAGCGAGGGAGACAGCGAGGCAGACAGCGAGAGAGACTGCAAGGGAGACAGCGAGAGAGACAGCGAGAGAGACAGCGAAGGAGAAAGCGAGGGAGACAGCGAGGGAGACAGCGAGGGAGACAGCGAGGGAGACAGCGAGGGAGACAGCGAGGGAGACAGCGAGAGAGACTGCGAGAAGGACTGCGAGAAGGAATGCGAGAGAGACAGTGAGAGAGACAGCGAGGGAGAAAGTGAGAGTGACTGCGAGGGAGACTGCGAGAGAGACTGCGAGAGAGACTGCGAGAGAGACTGCGAGAGAGACTGCGAGAGAGACAGTGAGAGGGACTGCGAGAGAGAAAGCCAGAGAGTGCGAGGGAGACAGCGAGAGAGAATGCGAGAGAGACTGAGAGAGAGACTGAGAGAGAGACTGAGAGAGAGACTGAGAGAGAGACAGCGAGGGAGACAACGAGAGAGACATCGAGAGAGACAGCGAAAGAGAATGCGAGAGAGACTGCGAGAGAGACATCCAGGGTGACTTCGAGGGAGACTTCGTGGGAGACTGCGAGGGTGACAGCGAGAGAGACTGAGAGAGACAGCGAGAGAGACAGCGAGGGAGACAGCGAGGGAGACTGCGAGGGAGACAGCGAGAGAGTCTGCGAGGGAGAGAGCGAGAGATTCTGCGAGGGAGACAGCGAGGGAGAAAGCGAGAGAGACTGCGAGAGAGACTGCGAGGGAGACAGCGATAGAGACTGCGAGGGAGACAGCGAGAGAGACTGCGAGAGAGACTGCGAGAGAGACTGCGAGAGAGACTGCGAGAGAGACTGCGAGGGAGACAGCGAGAGAGACTGCGAGAGAGACTGCGAGAGAGACTGCGAGAGATACAGGGAGAGATACAGCGAGGGAGACAGCGAGGGAGACAGCGAGGGAGACAGCGAGAGGACATTGAGAGAGACAGCGAGAGAGACAGCGAGAGAGACTGCGAGAGAGACTACGAGGGAGACGGCCAGGGAGACGGCGAGGGAGACGACGAGGGAGACGACGAGGGAGACGACGAGGGAGACGACGAGGGAGACGACGAGGGAGACGGCGAGGGAGACAGCGAGGGAGACAGCGACAGAGACAGCGACAGAGACAGCGACAGAGACAGCGACAGAGACAGCGACAGAGACAGAGACAGCGAGGGAGACAGTGAGAGATACTGCTATGGAGATAGCGAGAGAGACAGCCGGGGATACAGAGAGAGTGACTGCAAGGGAGACAGCGAGGGAGACGACGAGGGAGACAGCGAGGGAGACAGCGAGGGAGACAGCGAGAGAGACTGCGAGGGAGACAGCGAGGGAGACAGCGAGGGAGACAGCGAGGGAGACTGCGAGAGAGACAGCGAGGGACACAGCGAGGGCAACAGCGAGGGACACAACAAGGGAGACAGCGAGAGAGACTGCGAGAGAGACTGCGAGAGAGAGCGCGTGAGACAGCGAGGGAGAGAGCGAGAGACACAGCGAGGGAGACAGCAAGAGAGACTGCAAGAGAGACAGCGAGAGAGGCAGCGAGAGAGACAGCGAGAGAGACAGCGAGAGAGACAGCGAGAGAGACAGCGAGAGAGACAGCGAGAGAGACAGCGAGAGAGACTGCGAGAGAGACTGCGAGGGAGAAAGCGATGGAGAAAGCGATGGAGACAGCGAGAGAGACAGCGAGAGAGACAGCGAGGGAGACAGCGAGGGAGACAGTGAGGGAGACAGCGAGGGAGACAGCGAGGGAGACTGCGAGGGAGACAGCGAGAGACACTGCGAGAGAGAATGCGAGGGAGACAGCGATTAAGACGGTGAGGGAGACGGCGAGAGAGAGAGCGAGAGAGAGAGCGAGGGAGACAGCGAGGGAGACAGCGAGGTAGACAGCGAGAGAGACTTCGAGAGAGACTGTGAGGGAGACAGCGAGGGAGACAGCGAGGTAGACAGCGAGAGAGACTTCGAGAGAGACTGTGAGGGAGACAGCGAGGGAGACAGCGAGGGAGACAGCGAGGGAGACAGCGAGGGAGACAGCGAGGGACACAGCGAGAGAGACTGCAAGGGAGACAACGAGAGAGAATGCGAGAGAGATCGCGTGAGACAGCGAGGGAGACAGCGTGGGAGGCAGCGAGGGAGACAGTGAGAGAAACTGCGAGGAAGACAGCGAGAGAGACTGCGAGAGCGACTGCTAGGGAGACAGCGAGGGAGGCAGCGAGGGAGACAGCGAGGGAGACAGCGAGGGAGACAGCGAGGGAGACAGCGAGGGAGACAGCGAGGGAGACAGCGAGGGAGACAGCGAGGAAGACAGCGAGAGAGACTGCGAGAGAGACGGCGAGGGAGACAGCGAGAGAGACTGCGAGAGAGACGGCGAGGGAGACTGCGAGGGAGACAGCGAGGGAGAGAGCGAGGGAGACAGCGAGGGAGACAGCGATGGAGACAGCGATGGAGACAGCGAGGGAGACAGCGAGGCAGACAGCGAGAGAGACTGCAAGGGAGACAGCGAGAGAGACAGCGAGAGAGACAGCGAAGGAGAAAGCGAGGGAGACAGCGAGGGAGACAGCGAGGGAGACAGCGAGAGAGACTGCGAGAAGGACTGCGAGAATGAATGCGAGAGAGACAGTGAGAGAGACAGCGAGGGAGAAAGTGAGAGTGACTGCGAGGGAGACTGCGAGAGAGACTGCGAGAGAGACTGCGAGAGAGACTGCGAGAGAGACTGCGAGAGAGACTGCGAGAGAGACAGTGAGAGGGACTGCGAGAGAGAAAGCCAGAGAGTGCGAGGGAGACAGCGAGAGAGAATGCGAGAGAGACTGAGTCAGAGACTGAGAGAGAGACTGAGAGAGAGACTGAGAGAGAGACTGAGAGAGAGACAGCGAGGGAGACAACGAGAGAGACATCGAGAGAGACAGCGAAAGAGAATGCGAGAGAGACTGCGAGAGAGACATCCAGGGTGACTTCGAGGGAGACTTCGAGGGAGACTGCGAGGGTGACAGCGAGAGAGACTGAGAGAGACAGCGAGAGAGACAGCGAGGGAGACAGCGAGGGAGACTGCGAGGGAGACAGCGAGAGAGTCTGCGAGGGAGAGAGCGAGAGATTCTGCGAGGGAGACAGCGAGGGAGAAAGCGAGAGAGACTGCGAGAGAGACTGCGAGGGAGACAGCGATAGAGACTGCGAGGGAGACAGCGAGAGAGACTGCGAGAGAGACTGCGAGAGAGACTGTGAGAGAGACTGTGAGAGAGACTGCGAGGGAGACAGCGAGAGAGACTGCGAGAGAGACTGCGAGAGATACAGCGAGAGATACAGCGAGAGATACAGCGAGGGATAGAGCGAGGGAGACAGCGAGGGAGACAGCGAGGGAGACAGCGAGGGAGACAGCGAGGGAGACAGCGAGGGAGACAGCGAGAGTACATTGAGAGAGACAGCGAGAGAGACTGCGAGAGAGACTGCGAGGGAGACGGCCAGGGAGACGGCGAGGGAGACGACGAGGGAGACGACGAGGGAGACGACGAGGGAGACAGCGAGGGAGACAGCGAGGGAGACAGCGACAGAGACAGCGACAGAGACAGCGACAGAGACAGCGACAGAGACAGCGACAGAGACAGCGACAGAGACAGAGACAGCGAGGGAGACAGTGAGAGATACTGCTATGGAGATAGCGAGAGAGACAGCCGGGGATACAGAGAGAGTGACTGCAAGGGAGACAGCGAGGGAGACGACGAGGGAGACAGCGAGGGAGACAGCGAGGGAGACAGCGAGGGAGACTGCGAGAGAGACAGCGAGGGACACAGCGAGGGCAACAGCGAGGGACACAACAAGGGAGACAGCGAGAGAGACTGCGAGAGAGACTGCGAGAGAGAGCGCGTGAGACAGCGAGGGAAACAGCGAGGGAGAGAGCGAGAGACACAGCGAGGGAGACAGCAAGAGAGACTGCAAGAGAGACAGCGAGAGAGGCAGCGAGAGAGACAGCGAGAGAGACAGCGAGAGAGACAGCGAGAGAGACAGCGAGAGAGACAGCGAGGGAGAAAGCGATGGAGAAAGCGATGGAGAAAGCGATGGAGACAGCGAGAGAGACAGCGAGGGAGACAGCGAGGGAGACAGCGAGGGAGACAGCGAGGGAGACAGCGAGGGAGACAGCGAGGGAGACAGCGAGGGAGACAGCGCTGGAGACAGCGAGAGAGACTGCGAGAAGGACTGTGAGAAGGACTGCGAGAGAGACAGCGAGGGAGAAAGCGAGGGAGAAAGCGAGAGCGACTTCGAGAGAGTCTGCGAGGGAGACAGCGAGAGAGACTGTGAGGGAGACAGCGAGAGAGACTGCGAGGGAGACTGCGAGGGAGACTGCGAGGGAGACAGCGAGAGACACTGCGAGAGAGAATGCGAGGGAGACAGCGATTAAGACGGTGAGGGAGACGGCGAGAGAGAGAGCGAGAGAGAGAGCGAGGGAGACAGCGAGGGAGACAGCGAGGTAGACAGCGAGAGAGACTTCGAGAGAGACTGTGAGGGAGACAGCGAGGGAGACAGCGAGGTAGACAGCGAGAGAGACTTCGAGAGAGACTGTGAGGGAGACAGCGAGGGAGACAGCGAGGGACACAGCGAGGGACACAGCGAGGGACACAGCGAGGGACACAGCGAGAGAGACTGCAAGGGAGACAACGAGAGAGAATGCGAGAGAGATCGCGTGAGACAGCGAGGGAGACAGCGTGGGAGGCAGCGAGGGAGACAGTGAGAGAAACTGCGAGGAAGACAGCGAGAGAGACTGCGAGAGCGACTGCTAGGGAGACAGCGAGGGAGGCAGCGAGGGAGACAGCGAGGGAGACAGCGAGGGAGACAGCGAGGGAGACAGCGAGGGAGACAGCGAGGGAGACAGCGAGGAAGACAGCGAGGGAGACAGCGAGGAAGACAGCGAGGAAGACTGCGAGAGAGACGGCGAGGGAGACAGCGAGAGAGACTGCGAGAGAGACGGCGAGGGAGACTGCGAGGGAGACAGCGAGGGAGACAGCGAGGGAGACAGCGAGGGAGACAGCGAGGGAGACAGCGAGGGAGACAGCGAGGGAGACAGCGAGGCAGACAGCGAGAGAGACTGCAAGGGAGACAGCGAGAGAGACAGCGAGAGAGACAGCGAAGGAGAAAGCGAGGGAGACAGCGAGGGAGACAGCGAGGGAGACAGCGAGAGAGACTGCGAGAAGGACTGCGAGAAGGAATGCGAGAGAGACAGTGAGAGAGACAGCGAGGGAGAAAGTGAGAGTGACTGCGAGGGAGACTGCGAGAGAGACTGCGAGAGAGACTGCGAGAGAGACTGCGAGAGAGACTGCGAGAGAGACAGTGAGAGGGACTGCGAAAGAGAAAGCCAGAGAGTGCGAGGGAGACAGCGAGAGAGAATGCGAGAGAGACTGAGAGAGAGACTGAGAGAGAGACTGAGAGAGAGACTGAGAGAGAGACAGCGAGGGAGACAACGAGAGAGACATCGAGAGAGACATCGAGAGAGACAGCGAAAGAGAATGCGAGAGAGACTGCGAGAGAGACATCCAGGGTGACTTCGAGGGAGACTTCGAGGGAGACTGCGAGGGTGACAGCGAGAGAGACTGAGAGAGACAGCGAGAGAGACAGCGAGGGAGACAGCGAGGGAGACTGCGAGGGAGACAGCGAGAGAGTCTGCGAGGGAGAGAGCGAGAGATTCTGCGAGGGAGACAGCGAGGGAGAAAGCGAGAGAGACTGCGAGAGAGACTGCGAGGGAGACAGCGATAGAGACTGCGAGGGAGACAGCGAGAGAGACTGCGAGAGAGACTGCGAGAGAGACTGCGAGAGAGACTGTGAGGGAGACAGCGAGAGAGACTGTGAGGGAGACAGCGAGAGAGACTGTGAGAGAGACTGTGAGGGAGACAGTGAGGGAGACAGTGAGGGAGACAGCGAGAGAGACTGCGAGAGAGACTGCGAGGGAGACAGCGAGAGAGACTGCGAGGGAGACAGCGAGAGACACTGCGAGGGAGACGGCGAGAGAGAGAGCGAGGGAGAGAGCGAGGGAGACAGCGAGGGAGACAGCGAGGGAGACAGCGAGGGAGACAGCGAGGGAGACAGCGAGGGAGACTTCGAGAGAGACTGCGAGGGAGACAGCGAGGGAGACTTCGAGAGAGACTGCGAGGGAGGCAGCGAGGGAGACAGCGAGGGAGACAGCGAGGGAGACAGCGAGGGAGACAGCGAGGGAGACTGCGAGAGAGACTGCGAGAGCGACTGCGAGGGAGACAGCGAGGGAGACAGCGAGGGAGACATCGAGGGAGACATCGAGGGAGGCAGCGAGGGAGACAGCGAGGGAGACAGCGAGGGAGACAGCGAGAGAAACTGCGAGGAAGACAGCGAGAGAGACAGCGAGAGAGACAGCGAGGGAGACTGCGAGGGAGACTGCGAGGGACACAGCGAGGGAGACAGCGAGGGAGACAGCGAGGGAGACAGCGAGGGACACAGCGAGGGAGACTGCAAGAGAGACTGCGAGGGAGACAGCGAGAGAGACAGCGAGAGAGACAGCGAGGGAGACAGCGAGGGAGACAGCGAGGGAGACAGCGAGGGAGACTGCGAGGGAGACTGCGAGGGAGACTGCGAGGGAGACAGCGAGAGAGTCTGCGAGGGACAGAGCGAGGGAGAAAGCGAGAGAGACTGCGAGGGAGACAGCGATAGAGACTGCGAGGGAGACAGCGAGAGAGACTGTGAGAGAGACTGCGAGGGAGACAGCGAGGGAGAGTGTGAGGGAGACAGCGAGGGAGACAGCGAGAGAGACTGCGAAAGAGACTGCGAAAGAGACTGCGAGAGAGACTGCGAGAGAGACTGCGAGAGAGACTGCGAGGGAGACTGCGAGGGAGAGAGCGAGAGAGACTGCGAGGGAGAAAGCGAGAGAAACTGCGAGAGAGACTGCTAAGGAAATAGCGAGAGAGAAAGCGAGGGATACAGCAAGAGACACTGCAAGAGAGACTGCGAGGGAGACGGCGAGAGAGAGAGCGAGGGAGACAGCGAGGGAGACAGCGAGGGAGACAGCGAGGGAGACAGCGAGGGAGACAGAGAGGGAGACTGCGAGGGAGACTGCGAGAGCGACTGCAAGGGAGACAGCGAGGGAGACAGCGAGGGAGACAGCGAGGGAGACAGCGAGAGAAACTGCGAGGAAGACAGCGAGAGAGACTGCGAGAGAGACGGCGAGGGAGACAGCGAGGGAGACTGCGAGGGAGAGAGCGAGGGACACAGCGAGGGACACAGCGAGGGAGACAGCGAGGGAGACAGCGAGGGAGACAGCGAGGGAGACAGCGAGGGAGACAGCGAGGGAGACAGCGAGGGAGACTGCGAGGGAGACAGCGAGGGAGACAGAGAGAGAGACAGCGAGAGAGACTGCAAGAGAGACTGCGAGGGAGACAGCGAGAGAGACAGCGAGAGAGACAGCGAGGGAGAAAGCGAGGGAGAAAGCGAGGGAGACTGCGAGAGAGACTGCGAGAGAGACTGCGAGAGAGACTGCGAGAGAGACTGCGAGAGAGACAGCGAGAGAGACAGCGAGAGAAACAGCGAGAGAGACAGCGAGAGAAACAGCGAGAGAGACAGCGAGAGAGACTGCAAAGGAGACTGCGAGAGAGACTGCGAGAGAGACAGCGAGAGAGACTGCGAGAGAGACAGCGAGAGAGACTGCGAGAGGGACTGCGAGAGGGACTGCGAGAGGGACTGCGAGAGGGACTGCGAGAGAGACTGCGAGAGGGACAGCGAGAGAGACTGCGAGAGGGACTGCGAGAGAGACTGGGAGGGAGACAGCGAGGGAGACTGCGAGAGAGACTGCTAGAGAGACTGCGAGGGAGACAGCGAGGGAGACAGCGAGGGAGACTGCGAGAGAGACGGCGAGAGAGATGGAGAGAGAGACGGCGAGAGAGACGGCGAGAGAGACGGCGAGAGAGACGGCGAGAGAGACGGCGAGAGAGACAGTGAGGGAGAGAGCAAGAGAGACTGCGAGGGAGACAGCGAGAGAGACAGCGAGAGAGACAGCGAGAGAGACTGTGAGAGAGACTGCGAGAGATACAGCGAGGGATAGAGCGAGTGAGACAGCGAGGGAGACAGCGAGAGAAACTGCGAGGAAGACAGCGAGAGAGACTGCGAGAGCGACTGCTAGGGAGACAGCGAGGGAGGCAGCGAGGGAGACAGCGAGGGAGACAGCGAGAGAGACTGCGAGGGAGACAGCGAGAGAGACTGCGAGGAAGACAGCGAGAGAGACTGTGAGAGAGACGGTGAGGGAGACTGCGAGGGAGACAGCGAGGGAGACAGCGAGGGAGACAGCGAGGGAGACAGCGAGAGAGACTGCAAGGGAGACAGCGAGAGAGACAGCGAGAGAGACAGCGAAGGAGAAAGCGAGGGAGACAGCGAGAGAGACAGCGAGAGAGACTGCGAGGGAGACTGCGAGGGAGACAGCATGGGAGACAGCATGGGAGACAGCATGGGAGACAGCGAAGGAGAAAGCGAGGGAGACAGCGAGAGAGACTGCGAGGGAGACTGCGAGGGAGACAGCATGGGAGACAGCGAGGGAGACAGCGAGGGAGACAGCGAGGGAGACAGCGAGGGAGACAGCGAGAGAGACTGCGAGAAGGACTGCGAGAAGGAATGCGAGAGAGACAGCGAGAGAGACAGTGAGAGAGACAGCGAGGGAGAAAGTGAGAGTGACTGCGAGGGAGACTGCGAGGGAGACAGCGAAAGAGACTGTGAGGGAAACAGCGAGGGAGACAGCGAAAGAGACTGCGAGGGAGACTGCGAGGCAGACTGTGAGGGAGACAGCGAGAGAGACAGCGAGAGAGACTGTGAGAGAGACTGCGAGAGAGACTGCGAGAGAGACTGCGAGAGAGACTGCGAGAGAGACTGCGAGAGAGACTGCGAGAGAGACAGTGAGAGGGACTGCGAGAGAGAAAGCCAGAGAGTGCGAGGGAGACAGCGAGAGAGAATGCGAGAGAGACTGAGAGAGAGACTGAGAGAGAGACTGAGAGAGAGACTGAGAGAGAGACTGAGAGAGAGACTGAGAGGGAGACTGAGAGGGAGACAGCGAGGGAGACAACGAGAGAGACAACGAGAGAGACAGCGAAAGAGAATGCAAGAGAGACTGCGAGAGAGACATCCAGGGTGACTTCGAGGGAGACTTCGAGGGAGACTGCGAGGGAGACAGCGAGAGAGACTGAGAGAGACAGCGAGAGAGACAGCGAGAGAGACAGCGAGGGAGACAGCGAGGGAGACAGCGAGGGAGACAGCGAGGGAGACAGCGAGGGAGACTGCGAGGGAGACAGCGAGAGAGTCTGCGAGGGAGAGAGCGAGAGATTCTGCGAGGGAGAGAGCGAGGGAGAAAGCGAGAGAGAATGCGAGAGAGACAGCGAGAGAGACTGCGAGAGAGACTGTGAGAGAGACTGCGAGGAAGACAGCGAGAGAGACTGTGAGGGAGACAGCGAGAGAGACTGTGAGGGAGACAGCGAGAGAGACTGCGAGAGAGACTGCGAGGGAGACAGCGAGGGAGACAGCGAGAGAGACTGCGAGGGAGAAAGCGAGAGACACTGCGAGAGAGACTGCGAGGGAGACGGCGAGAGAGAGAGCGATGGAGACAGCGAGGGAGACAGCGAGGGAGACAGCGAGGGAGACTTCGAGAGAGACTGCGAGGGAGGCAGCGAGGGAGGCAGCGAGGGAGGCAGCGAGGGAGACAGCAAGGGAGACAGCGAGGGAGACTGCGAGAGCGACTGCGAGTGCGACAGCGAGGGAGACAGCGAGGGAGACAGCGAGGGAGACTGCGAGAGAGACTGCGAGAGAGACTGCGAGAGAGACTGCGAGAGAGACTGCGAGAGATACAGCGAGGGAGACAGCGAGGGAGACAGCGAGGGAGACAGCGAGAGTACATGGAGAGAGACAGCAAGAGAGACTGCGAGAGAGACTGCCAGGGAGACGGCCAGGGAGACGGCCAGGGAGACGGCCAGGGAGACGGCCAGGGAGACGGCCAGGGAGACGGCCAGGGAGACGGCCACGGAGACGGCCAGGGAGACGTCCAGGGAGACGGCCAGGGAGACGGCCAGGGAGACGGCCAGGGAGACGGCCAGGGAGACGTCCAGGGAGACGGCCAGGGAGACGACGAGGGAGACGACGAGGGAGACGACGAGGGAGACGACGAGGGAGACGACGAGGGAGACGACGAGGGAGACGACGAGGGAGACAGCGAGGGAGACAGCGAGGGAGACAGCGACAGAGACAGCGACAGAGACAGTGAGAGAGACTGCTATGGAGACAGCGAGAGAGACAGCCGGGCATGCAGAGAGAGTGACTGCAAGGGAGACGGCGAGGGAGACGGCGAGGGAGACGGCGAGGGAGACGGCGAGGGAGACGGCGAGGGAGACAGCGAGGGAGACAGCGAGGGAGACAGCGAGAGAGAGCGCATGAGACAGCGAGGGAGACAGCGAGGGAGAGAGCGAGAGAGACTGTGAGGGAGACAGCGAGAGAGACTGCGAGGGAGACTGCGAGGGAGACAGCGAGAGACACTGCGAGAGAGAATGCGAGGGAGACAGCGATTCAGACAGCGAGGGAGACGGTGAGAGAGAGAGCGAGCGAGAGAGACAGCGAGGGAGACAGCGAGGTAGACAGCGAGAGAGACTTCGAGAGAGACAGCGAGGGAGACAGTGAGGGAGACAGCGAGGGAGACAGCGAGGGAGACAGCGACAGAGACAGCAATAAAGCCTGCGAGAGAGACAGTGAGGGAGACAGCGTGGGAGGCAGCGAGGGAGACAGCGAGAGAAACTGCGAGGAAGACTGCGAGGAAGACTGCGAGAGAGACTGCGAGAGAGACTGCAAGAGAGACTATTAGAGAGACTGCGAGGGACACAGCGAGGAAGACAGCGAGAGAGACTGCGAGAGCGACTGCTAGGGAGACAGCGAGGGAGGCAGCGAGGGAGACAGCGAGGGAGACAGCGAGGGAGACAGCGAGAGAGACTGCGAGAGCGACTGCGAGAGCGACTGCTCGGGAGGCAGCGAGGGAGACAGCGAGGGAGACAGCGAGGGAGACAGCGAGGGAGACAGCGAGGGAGACAGCGAGAGAAACTGCGAGGACGACAGCGAGAGAGACTGCGAGAGAGACGGCGAGGGAGACGGCGAGGGAGACTGCGAGGGAGAGAGCGAGGGAGACAGCGAGGGAGACAGTGAGGGAGACAGCGAGGGAGACAGCGAGAGAGACTGCAAGAAAGACTGCGAGGGAGACAGCGAGAGAGACAGCGAGAGAGACAGCGAGGGAGAAAGCGAGGGAGACAGCGAGAGAGACAGCGAGAGAGACTGCGAGAGAGACTGCGAGGGAGACTGCGAGGGAGACTGCGAGGGAGACTGCGAGGGAGACTGCGAGGGAGACAGCATGGGAGACAGCATGGGAGACAGCATGGGAGACAGCGAGGGAGACAGCGAGGGAGACAGCGAGGGAGACAGCGAGGGAGACAGCGAGGGAGACAGCGAGAGAGACTGCGAGAAGGACTGCGAGAAGGACTGCGAGAGAGACAGCGAGGGAGAAAGTGAGAGCGACTGCGAGAGAGACTGCGAGGGAGACTGCGAGGGAGACTGCGAGGGAGACTGCGAGGGAGACTGCGAGGGAGACAGCGAGAGAGACAGCGAGAGAGACTGCGAGAGAGACTGCGAGAGAGACTGCGAGAGAGACTGCGAGAGAGACTGCGAGAGAGACAGTGAGAGGGACTGCGAGAGAGAAAGCCAGAGAGTGCGAGGGAGACAGAGAATGAGAATGCGAGAGAGACTGAGAGCGAGACTGAGATAGAGACTGAGAGGGAGACAGCGAGGGAGACAACGAGAGAGACATCGAGAGAGACAGCGAAAGAGAATGCGAGAGAGACTGCGAGAGAGACATCCAGGGTGACTTCGAGGGAGACTTCGAGGGAGACTGCGAGGGAGACAGCGAGAGAGACTGAGAGAGACAGCGAGAGAGACAGCGAGGGAGACAGCGAGGGAGACAGCGAGGGAGACAGCGAGGGAGACTGCGAGGGAGACAGCGAGAGAGTCTGTGAGGGAGAGAGCGAGGGAGAGAGCGAGAGAGACTGCGAGAGAGACTGCGAGAGAGACTGCGAGGGAGACAGCGATAGAGACTGCGAGGGAGACAGCGAGAGAGACTGCGAGAGAGACTGTGAGAGAGACTGCGAGGGAGACAGCGAGAGAGACTGTGAGGGAGACAGCGAGAGAGACTGCGAGAGAGACTGCGAGAGAGACTGCGAGGGAGACAGCGAGAGAGACTGCGAGGGAGACAGCGAGAGAAACTGCGAGAGAGACTGCTAGGGAAATAGCGAGAGAGACAGCGAGGGATACATCGAGAGAGACTGCGAGGGAGACGGCGAGAGAGAGAGCGAGAGAGACAGCGAGGGAGACAGCGAGGGAGACAGCGAGAGAGACAGCGAGAGAGACAGCGAGAGAGACTGCGAGGGAGGCAGCGAGGGAGGCAGCGAGGGAGGCAGCGAGGGAGACAGCGAGGGAGACAGCGAGGGAGACAGCGAGGGAGACTGCGAGAGAGACTGCGAGAGAGACTGCGAGGGAGACAGCGAGGGAGACAGCGAGGGAGACAGCGAGGGAGGCAGCGAGGGAGACAGTGAGGGAGACAGCGAGGGAGACTGCGAGGGAGACTGCGAGGGAGACTGCGAGAGAGACTGCGAGAGAGACAGTGAGAGGGACTGCGAGAGAGAAAGCCAGAGAGTGCGAGGGAGACAGCGAGAGAGAATGCGAGAGAGACTGAGAGAGAGACTGAGAGAGAGACTGAGAGAGAGACTGAGAGAGAGACAGCGAGGGAGACAACGAGAGAGACATCGAGAGAGACAGCGAAAGAGAATGCGAGAGAGACTGCGAGAGAGACATCCAGGGTGACTTCGAGGGAGACTTCGAGGGAGACTGCGAGGGTGACAGCGAGAGAGACTGAGAGAGACAGCGAGAGAGACAGCGAGGGAGACAGCGAGGGAGACAGCGAGGGAGACAGCGAGGGAGACTGCGAGGGAGACTGCGAGGGAGACAGCGAGAGAGACAGCGAGAGAGTCTGCGAGAGAGTCTGCGAGGGAGAGAGCGAGAGATTCTGCGAGGGAGACAGCGAGGGAGAAAGCGAGAGAGACTGCGAGAGAGACTGCGAGGGAGACAGCGATAGAGACTGCGAGGGAGACAGCGAGAGAGACTGCGAGAGAGACTGC
Source organism: Heterodontus francisci (assembly GCF_036365525.1). Classification (NCBI taxonomy): domain Eukaryota; kingdom Metazoa; phylum Chordata; class Chondrichthyes; order Heterodontiformes; family Heterodontidae; genus Heterodontus; species Heterodontus francisci. Next base: position 814,316 of record NW_027141193.1, read on the forward strand.
GAGAGAGACTGCGAGAGAGACTGTGAGAGAGACTGCGAGGGAGACAGCGAGAGAGACAGCGAGAGAGACAGCGAGAGAGACAGCGAGGGAGACAGCGAGGGAGACAGCGAGGGAGACAGCGAGGGAGACTGCGAGGGAGACAGCGAGAGAGTCTGCGAGGGAGAGAGCGAGAGATTCTGCGAGGGAGAGAGCGAGGGAGAAAGCGAGAGAGAATGCGAGAGACACAGCGAGAGAGACTGCGAGAGAGACTGTGAGAGAGACTGCGAGGAAGACAGCGAGAGAGACTGTGAGGGAGACAGCGAGAGAGACTGTGAGGGAGACAGTGAGGGAGACAGCGAGAGAGACTGCGAGAGAGACTGCGAGGGAGACAGCGAGGGAGACAGCGAGAGAGACTGCGAGGGAGAAAGCGAGAGACACTGCGAGAGAGACTGCGAGGGAGACGGCGAGAGAGAGAGTGAGGGAGACAGCGAGGGAAACAGCGAGGGAGACAGCGAGGGAGACTTCGAGAGAGACTGCGAGGGAGGCAGCGAGGGAGGCAGCGAGGGAGGCAGCGAGGGAGACAGCGAGGGAGACAGCGAGGGAGACAGCGAGGGAGACAGCGAGGGAGACAGCGAGGGAGACTGCGAGAGCGACTGCGAGTGCGACAGCGAGGGAGACAGCGAGGGAGACAGCGAGGGAGACAGCGAGGGAGACAGCGAGGGAGACAGCGAGGGAGACAGCGAGGGAGACTGCGAGAGAGACTGCGAGAGAGACTGCGAGAGAGACTGCGAGAGAGACTGAGAGAGAGACAACGAGAGAGACATCGAGAGAGACAGCGAAAGAGAATGCGAGAGAGACTGCGAAAGAGACATCCAGGGTGACTTCGAGGGAGACTTCGAGGGAGACTGCGAGGGTGACAGCGAGAGAGACTGAGAGAGACAGCGAGAGAGACAGCGAGGGAGACTGCGAGGGAGACAGCGAGAGAGTCTGCGAGGGAGAGAGCGAGAGATTCTGCGAGGGAGACAGCGAGGGAGAAAGCGAGAGAGACTGCGAGAGAGACTGCGAGGGAGACAGCGATAGAGACTGCGAGGGAGACAGCGAGAGAGACTGCGAGAGAGACTGCGAGAGAGACTGCGAGAGAGACTGCGAGAGAGACTGTGAGAGAGACTGCGAGGGAGACAGCGAGAGAGACTGTGAGGGAGACAGCGAGAGAGACTGTGAGGGAGACAGCGAGAGAGACTGTGAGGGAGACAGTGAGGGAGACAGCGAGAGAGACTGCGAGAGAGACTGCGAGGGAGACAGCGAGAGAGACTGCGAGGGAGAAAGCGAGAGACACTGTGAGAGAGACTGCGAGGGAGACGGCGAGAGAGAGAGCGAGGGAGAGAGCGAGGGAGACAGCGAGGGAGACAGCGAGGGAGACAGCGAGGGAGACTTCGAGACAGACTGCGAGGGAGGCAGCGAGGGAGACAGCGAGGGAGACAGCGAGGGAGACAGCGAGGGAGACTGCGAGAGAGACTGCGAGAGCGACTGCGAGGGAGACAGCGAGGGAGACAGCAAGGGAGACATCGAGGGAGGCAGCGAGGGAGACGGGAGACAGCGAGGGAGACAGCGAGGGAGACAGTGAGGGAGACAGCGAGGGAGACAGCGAGGGAGACAGCGAGAGAAACTGCGAGGAAGACAGCGAGAGAGACAGCGAGAGAGACAGCGAGGGAGACTGCGAGGGAGACTGCGAGGGACACAGCGAGGGAGACAGCGAGGGAGACAGCGAGGGACACAGCGAGGGACACAGCGAGGGAGACTGCAAGAGAGACTGCGAGGGAGACAGCGAGAGAGACAGCGAGAGAGACAGCGAGGGAGACAGCGAGGGAGACAGCGAGGGAGACAGCGAGGGAGACTGCGAGGGAGACTGCGAGGGAGACTGCGAGGGAGACAGCGAGGGAGACTGCGAGGGAGACAGCGAGGGAGACAGCGAGAGAGTCTGCGAGGGACAGAGCGAGGGAGAAAGCGAGAGAGACTGCGAGAGAGACTGCGAGGGAGACAGCCATAGAACTGCGAGGGAGACAGCGAGAGAGACTGTGAGAGAGACTGCGAGGGAGACAGCGAGGGAGAGTGTGAGGGAGACAGCGAGGGAGACAGCGAGAGAGACTGCGAAAGAGACTGCGAGAGAGACTGCGAGAGAGACTGCGAGAGAGACTGCGAGAGAGACTGCGAGGGAGACAGCGAGAGAGACTGCGAGGGAGAAAGCGAGAGAAACTGCGAGAGAGACTGCTAAGGAAATAGCGAGAGAGAAAGCGAGGGATACAGCGAGAGACACTGCAAGAGAGACTGCGAGGGAGACGGCGAGAGAGAGAGCGAGGGAGACAGCGAGGGAGACAGCGAGGGAGACAGCGAGGGAGACAGCGAGGGAGACAGCGAGGGAGACTGCGAGGGAGACTGCGAGGGAGACTGCGAGAGCGACTGCAAGGGAGACAGCGAGGGAGACAGCGAGGGAGACAGCGAGGGAGACAGCGAGGGAGACAGCGAGGGAGACAGCGAGAGAAACTGCGAGGAAGACAGCGAGAGAGACAGCGAGAGAGACAGCGAGGGAGACTGCGAGGGAGACTGCGAGGGAGACTGCGAGGGACACAGCGAGGGAGACAGCGAGGGAGACAGCGAGGGACACAGCGAGGGACACAGCGAGGGAGACTGCAAGAGAGACTGCGAGGGAGACAGCGAGAGAGACAGCGAGAGAGACAGCGAGGGAGACAGCGAGGGAGACAGCGAGGGAGACAGCGAGGGAGACAGCGAGGGAGACTGCGAGGGAGACAGCGAGGGAGACTGCGAGGGAGACTGCGAGGGAGACAGCGAGGGAGACAGCGAGAGAGTCTGCGAGGGACAGAGCGAGGGAGAAAGCGAGAGAGACTGCGAGAGAGACTGCGAGGGAGACAGCCATAGAACTGCGAGGGAGACAGCGAGAGAGACTGTGAGAGAGACTGCGAGGGAGACAGCGAGGGAGAGTGTGAGGGAGACAGCGAGGGAGACAGCGAGGGAGACAGCGAGAGAGACTGAGAAAGAGACTGCGAGAGAGACTGCGAGAGAGACTGCTAGAGAGACTGCGAGGGAGACAGCGAGAGAGACTGCGAGGGAGAAAGCGAGAGAAACTGCGAGAGAGACTGCTAAGGAAATAGCGAGAGAGAAAGCGAGGGATACAGCGAGAGACACTGCAAGAGAGACTGCGAGGGAGACGGCGAGAGAGAGAGCGAGGGAGACAGCGAGGGAGACAGCGAGGGAGACAGCGAGGGAGACAGCGAGGGAGACAGCGAGGGAGACAGCGAGGGAGACAGCGAGGGAGACAGTGAGGGAGACAGCGAGGGAGACTGCGAGGGAGACTGCGAGGGAGACTGCGAGGGAGACTGCGAGAGCGACTGCAAGGGAGACAGCGAGGGAGACAGCGAGGGAGACAGCGAGGGAGACAGCGAGAGAAACTGCGAGGAAGACAGCGAGAGAGACTGCGAGAGAGACGGCGAGGGAGACAGCGAGGGAGACTGCGAGGGAGAGAGCGAGGGAGACAGCGAGGGAGACAGCAAGGGAGACAGCGAGGGAGACAGCGAGGGAGACAGCGAGGGAGACAGCGAGGGAGACAGCGAGGGAGACAGCGAGGGAGACAGAGAGAGAGACAGCGAGAGAGACTGCAAGAGAGACTGCGAGGGAGACAGCGAGAGAGACAGCGAGAGAGACAGCGAGGGAGAAAGCGAGGGAGAAAGCGAGGGAGACTGCGAGAGAGACTGCGAGAGAGACTGCGAGAGAGACTGCGAGAGAGACAGCGAGAGAGACAGCGAGAGAGACAGCGAGAGAGACAGCGAGAGAGACAGCGAGAGAGACTGCAAAGGAGACTGCGAGAGAGACTGCGAGAGAGACAGCGAGAGAGACTGCGAGAGGGACTGCGAGAGAGACTGCGAGAGGGACAGCGAGAGAGACTGCGAGAGGGACTGTGAGAGAGACTGGGAGGGAGACAGCGAGGGAGACTGCGAGAGAGACTGCTAGAGAGACTGCTAGAGAGACTGCGAGGGAGACAGCGAGGGAGACAGCGAGGGAGACTGCGAGAGAGATGGCGAGAGAGATGGAGAGAGAGACGGCGAGAGAGACGGCGAGAGAGACGGCGAGAGAGACGGCGAGAGAGACGGCGAGAGAGACGGCGAGAGAGACAGTGAGGGAGAGAGCGAGAGAGACTGCGAGGGAGACAGCGAGAGAGACAGCGAGAGAGACAGCGAGAGAGACTGTGAGAGAGACTGCGAGAGATACAGCGAGGGATAGAGCGAGTGAGACAGCGAGGGAGACAGCGAGAGAAACTGCGAGGAAGACAGCGAGAGAGACTGCGAGAGCGACTGCTAGGGAGACAGCGAGGGAGGCAGCGAGGGAGACAGCGAGGGAGACAGCGAGAGAGACTGCGAGGGAGACAGCGAGAGAGACTGCGAGGAAGACAGCGAGAGAGACTGTGAGAGAGACGGTGAGGGAGACTGCGAGGGAGACAGCGAGGCAGACAGCGAGAGAGACTGCAAGGGAGACAGCGAGAGAGACAGCGAGAGAGACAGCGAAGGAGAAAGCGAGGGAGACAGCGAGAGAGACTGCGAGGGAGACTGCGAGGGAGACAGCATGGGAGACAGCATGGGAGACAGCGAAGGAGAAAGCGAGGGAGACAGCGAGGGAGACAGCGAGAGAGACTGCGAGGGAGACTGCGAGGGAGACAGCATGGGAGACAGCGAGGGAGACAGCGAGGGAGACAGCGAGGGAGACAGCGATGGAGACAGCGAGAGAGACTGCGAGAAGGACTGCGAGAAGGAATGCGAGAGAGACAGCGAGAGAGACAGCGAGAGAGACAGCGAGGGAGAAAGTGAGAGTGACTGCGAGGGAGACAGCGAAAGAGACTGTGAGGGAAACAGCGAGGGAGACAGCGAAAGAGACTGCGAGGGAGACTGCGAGGGAGACTGCGAGGCAGACTGTGAGGGAGACAGCGAGAGAGACAGCGAGAGAGACTGTGAGAGAGACTGCGAGAGAGACTGCGAGAGAGACTGCGAGAGAGACTGCGAGAGAGACAGTGAGAGGGACTGCGAGAGAGAAAGCCAGAGAGTGCGAGGGAGACAGCGAGAGAGAATGCGAGAGAGACTGAGAGAGAGACTGAGAGAGAGACTGAGAGAGAGACTGAGAGAGAGACTGAGAGAGAGACTGAGAGAGAGACTGAGAGAGAGACTGAGAGGGAGACTGAGAGGGAGACAGCGAGGGAGACAACGAGAGAGACATCGAGAGAGACAGCGAAAGAGAATGCAAGAGAGACTGCGAGAGAGACATCCAGGGTGACTTCGAGGGAGACTTCGAGGGAGACTGCGAGGGAGACAGCGAGAGAGACTGAGAGAGACAGCGAGAGAGACAGCGAGAGAGACAGCGAGAGAGACAGCGAGGGAGACAGCGAGGGAGACAGCGAGGGAGACAGCGAGGGAGACAGCGAGGGAGACTGCGAGGGAGACTGCGAGGGAGACAGCGAGAGAGTCTGCGAGGGAGAGAGCGAGAGATTCTGCGAGGGAGAGAGCGAGGGAGAAAGCGAGAGAGAATGCGAGAGAGACAGCGAGAGAGACTGCGAGAGAGACTGTGAGAGAGACTGCGAGGAAGACAGCGAGAGAGACTGTGAGGGAGACAGCGAGAGAGACTGTGAGGGAGACAGTGAGGGAGACAGTGAGGGAGACAGCGAGAGAGACTGCGAGAGAGACTGCGAGGGAGACAGCGAGGGAGACAGCGAGAGAGACTGCGAGGGAGAAAGCGAGAGACACTGCGAGAGAGACTGCGAGGGAGACGGCGAGAGAGAGAGCGAGGGAGACAGCGAGGGAGACAGCGAGGGAGACAGCGAGGGAGACTTCGAGAGAGACTGCGAGGGAGGCAGCGAGGGAGGCAGCGAGGGAGACAGCGAGGGAGACAGCGAGGGAGACAGCGAGGGAGACAGCGAGGGAGACTGCGAGAGCGACTGCGAGTGCGACAGCGAGGGAGACAGCGAGGGAGACAGCGAGGGAGACAGCGAGGGAGACAGCGAGGGAGACAGCGAGGGAGACAGCGAGGGAGACAGCGAGGGAGACTGCGAGAGAGACTGCGAGAGAGACTGCGAGAGAGACTGCGAGAGAGACTGCGAGAGATACAGCGAGGGAGACAGCGAGGGAGACAGCGAGAGTACATGGAGAGAGACAGCGAGAGAGACTGCGAGAGAGACTGCGAGGGAGACGGCCAGGGAGACGGCCAGGGAGACGGCCAGGGAGACGGCCAGGGAGACGGCCAGGGAGACGGCCAGGGAGACGGCCAGGGAGACGGCCAGGGAGACGTCCAGGGAGACGGCCAGGGAGACGGCCAGGGAGACGGCCAGGGAGACGGCCAGGGAGACGGCCAGGGAGACGGCCAGGGAGACGACGAGGGAGACGACGAGGGAGACGACGAGGGAGACGACGAGGGAGACGACGAGGGAGACGACGAGGGAGACAGCGAGGGAGACAGCGAGGGAGACAGCGAGGGAGACAGCGAGGGAGACAGCGAGGGAGACAGCGACAGAGACAGCGAGAGAGACAGTGAGAGAGACTGCTATGGAGACAGCGAGAGAGACAGCCGGGCATACAGAGAGAGTGACTGCAAGGGAGACGGCGAGGGAGACGGCGAGGGAGACGGCGAGGGAGACGGCGAGGGAGACGGCGAGGGAGACGGCGAGGGAGACGGCGAGGGAGACAGCGAGGGAGACAGCGAGGGAGACAGCGAGAGAGAGCGCATGAGACAGCGAGGGAGACAGCGAGGGAGAGAGCGAGAGAGACTGTGAGGGAGACAGCGAGAGAGACTGCGAGGGAGACTGCGAGGGAGACAGCGAGAGACACTGCGAGAGAGAATGCGAGGGAGACAGCGATTCAGACAGCGAGGGAGACGGCGAGAGAGAGAGCGAGAGAGACAGCGAGGGAGACAGCGAGGTAGACAGCGAGAGAGACTTCGAGAGAGACAGCGAGGGAGACAGCGAGGGAGACAGCGAGGGAGACAGCGAGGGAGACAGCGAGGGAGACAGCGACAGAGACAGCAATAAAGCCTGCGAGAGAGACTGCGAGGGACACAGCGAGAGAGACTGCAAGGGAGACAACGAGAGAGAATGCGAGAGAGATCGCGTGAGACAGCGAGGGAGACAGCGTGGGAGGCAGAGAGGGAGACAGCGAGAGAAACTGCGAGGAAGACTGCGAGGAAGACTGCGAGAGAGACTATTAGAGAGACTGCGAGGGACACAGCGAGGAAGACAGCGAGAGAGACTGCGAGAGCGACTGCTAGGGAGACAGCGAGGGAGGCAGCGAGGGAGACAGCGAGGGAGACAGCGAGGGAGACAGCGAGAGAGACTGCGAGAGCGACTGCGAGAGCGACTGCTCGGGAGGCAGCGAGGGAGACAGCGAGGGAGACAGCGAGGGAGACAGCGAGGGAGACAGCGAGGGAGACAGCGAGAGAAACTGCGAGGACGACAGCGAGAGAGACTGCGAGAGAGACGGCGAGGGAGACGGCGAGGGAGACTGCGAGGGAGAGAGCGAGGGAGAGAGCGAGGGAGACAGCGAGGGAGACAGCGAGGGAGACAGCGAGAGAGACTGCGAGAGAGACTGCGAGGGAGACAGCGAGAGAGACAGCGAGAGAGACAGCGAGGGAGAAAGCGAGGGAGACAGCGAGAGAGACAGCGAGAGAGACAGCGAGAGAGACTGCGAGGGAGACTGCGAGGGAGACTGCGAGGGAGACTGCGAGGGAGACTGCGAGGGAGACTGCGAGGGAGACTGCGAGGGAGACAGCATGGGAGACAGCGAGGGAGACAGCGAGGGAGACAGCGAGGGAGACAGCGAGAGAGACTGCGAGAAGGAATGCGAGAAGGACTGCGAGAGAGACAGCGAGGGAGAAAGTGAGAGCGACTGCGAGAGAGACTGCGAGGGAGACTGCGAGGGAGACTGCGAGGGAGACTGCGAGGGAGACTGCGAGGGAGACAGCGAGAGAGACAGCGAGAGAGACTGCGAGAGAGACTGCGAGAGAGACTGTGAGAGAGACTGCGAGAGAGACAGTGAGAGGGACTGCGAGAGAGAAAGCCAGAGAGTGCGAGGGAGACAGCGAGAGAGAATGCGAGAGAGACTGAGAGCGAGACTGAGATAGAGACTGAGAGGGAGACAGCGAGGGAGACAACGAGAAAGACATCGAGAGAGACAGCGAAAGAGAATGCGAGAGAGACTGCGAGAGAGACATCCAGGGTGACTTCGAGGGAGACTTCGAGGGAGACTGCGAGGGAGACAGCGAGAGAGACTGAGAGAGACAGCGAGAGAGACAGCGAGGGAGACAGCGAGGGAGACAGCGAGGGAGACAGCGAGGGAGACTGCGAGGGAGACAGCGAGAGAGTCTGCGAGGGAGAGAGCGAGGGAGAAAGCGAGAGAGACTGCGTGAGAGACTGCGAGAGAGACTGCGAGGGAGACAGCGATAGAGACTGCGAGAGAGACAGCGAGAGAGACTGCGAGAGAGACTGCGAGAGAGACTGCGAGAGAGACTGCGAGAGAGACTGCGAGGGAGACAGCGAGAGAGACTGTGAGGGAGACAGCGAGAGAGACTGCGAGAGAGACTGCGAGAGAGACTGCGAGGGAGACAGCGAGAGAGACTGCGAGGGAGACAGCGAGAGAAACTGCGAGAGAGACTGCTAGGGAAATAGCGAGAGAGACAGCGAGGGATACAGCGAGAGAGACTGCGAGGGAGACGGCGAGAGAGAGAGCGAGAGAGACAGCGAGGGAGACAGCGAGGGAGACAGCGAGAGAGACAGCGAGAGAGACAGCGAGAGAGACTGCGAGGGAGGCAGTGAGGGAGGCAGCGAGGGAGGCAGCGAGGGAGACAGCGAGGGAGACAGCGAGGGAGACTGCGAGAGAGACTGCGAGAGAGACTGCGAGGGAGACAGCGAGGGAGACAGCGAGGGAGGCAGCGAGGGAGACAGCGAGGGAGACAGCGAGGGAGACAGCGAGGGAGACAGCGAGGGAGACAGCGAGGGAGACAGCGAGAGAGACTGCGAGGGAGAGAGCGAGGGAGAGAACGAGGGAGACAGCGAGGGAGACAGCGAGGGAGACAGCGAGGGAGACAACGAGGGAGACAGCGAGGGAGACTGCGAGAGAGACTGCGAGGGAGACAGCGAGAGAGACAGCGAGGGAGACAGCGAGGGAGACAACGAGGGAGAATGTGAGGGAGACAGCGACGGAGACAGCGAGAGAGTCTGCGAGGGACAGAGCGAGGGAGAAAGCGAGAGAGACTGCGAGAGAGACTGCGAGGGAGACAGCGATAGAGACTGCGAGGGAGACTGCGAGGGAGACTGCGAGGGAGACTGCGAGAGAGACAGCGAGAGAGACTGCGAGGGAGACAGCGAGAGAAACTGCGAGAGAGACTGCTAGGGAAATAGCGAGAGAGACAGCGAGGGATACAGCGAGAGACACTGCGAGAGAGACTGCGAGGGAGACGGCGAGAGAGAGAGCGAGAGAGACAGCGAGGGAGACAGCGAGAGAGACTTCGAGAGAGACTGCGAGGGAGGCAGCGAGGGAGACAGCGAGGGAGACAGCGAGGGAGACAGCGAGGGAGACAGCGAGGGAGACAGCGAGAGAGACTGCAAGAGAGACTGCAAGAGAGACTGCGAGGGAGACAGCGAGAGAGACAGCGAGAGAGACTGCGAGAGGGACTGCGAGAGAGACTGCGAGAGGGACAGCGAGAGAGACAGCGAGGGAGACAGCGAGGGAGACAGCGAGGGAGACAGCGAGGGAGACAGCGAGGGAGACTGCGAGAGAGACTGCGAGAGCGACTGCGAGGGAGACAGCGAGGGAGACAGCGAGGGAGACAGCGAGGGAGGCAGCGAGGGAGACAGCGAGGGAGACAGCGAGGGAGACAGCGAGGGAGACAGCGAGGGAGACAGCGAGGGAGACAGCGAGAGAAACTGCGAGGAAGACAGCGAGAGAGAAAGCGAGGGAGACTGCGAGGGAGACTGCGAGGGAGAGAGCGAGGGAGAGAGCGAAGGACACAGCGAGGGAGACAGCGAGGGAGACAGCGAGGGAGACAGCGAGGGAGACAGCGAGGGAGACAGCGAGGGAGACAGCGAGGGAGACTGCAAGAGAGACTGCGAGGGAGACAGCGAGAGAGACAGCGAGAGAGACAGCGAGGGAGACAGCGAGGGAGACTGCGAGGGAGACTGCGAGGGAGACAGCGAGAGAGTCTGCGAGGGACAGAGCGAGGGAGAAAGCGAGAGAGACTGCGAGGGAGACTGCGAGGGAGACAGCGATAGAGACTGCGAGGGAGACAGCGAGAGAGACTGCGAGAGAGACTGCGAGAGAGACTGCGAGAGAGACTGCGAGAGAGACTGCGAGAGAGACTGCGAGAGAGACTGCGAGGGAGACAGCGAGGGAGACTGTGAGGGAGACAGCGAGGGAGACAGCGAGGGAGACAGCGAGAGAGACTGCGAGAGAGACTGCGAGAGAGACTGCGAGAGAGACTGCGAGAGAGACTGCGAGAGAGACTGCGAGAGAGACTGCGAGGGAGACAGCGAGAGAGACTGCGAGGGAGAAAGCGAGAGAAACTGCGAGGGAGACAGCGAGGGAGACAGCGAGGGAGACAGCGAGGGAGACAGCGAGGGAGACAGCGAGGGAGACAGCGAGGGAGACAGCGAGGGAGACAGCGAGGGAGACAGCGAGGGAGACAGCGAGGGAGACAGCGAGGGAGACTGCAAGAGAGACTGCGAGGGAGACAGCGAGAGAGACAGCGAGAGAGACAGCGAGAGAGACAGCGAGAGAGACAGCGAGGGAGAAATCGAGGGAGACAGCGAGAGAGACTGCGACAGAGACTGCGAGAGAGACTGCGAGAGAGACAGCGAGAGAGACAGCGAGAGAGACAGCGAGAGAGACTGCAAAGGAGACTGCGAGAGAGACTGCGAGGGAGACAGCGAGAGAGACTGCGAGAGAGAATGCGAGAGAGACTGCGAGGGAGACTGCGAGAGAGACTGCGAGGGAGACAGCGAGGGAGACTGCGAGAGAGATGGAGAGAGAGATGGAGAGAGAGACGGCGAGAGAGACGGCGAGAGAGACGGCGAGAGAGACAGCGAGGGAGAGAGCGAGAGAGACTGCGAGGGAGACAGCGAGGGAGACTGCGAGGGAGACTGCGAGGGAGAAAGCGAGAGAGACTGCGAGAGAGACTGCGAGAGAGACTGCGAGGGAGACAGCGATAGAGACTGCGAGGGAGACAGCGAGAGAGACAGCGAGAGAGACTGCGAGAGAGACTGCGAGGGAGACTGCGAGGGAGACAGCGAGGGAGACAGCGAGGGAGACAGCGAGGGAGACAGCGAGAGAGACTGCGAGAGAGACTGCGAGAGAGACTGCGAGAGAGACTGCGAGAGAGACTGCGAGAGAGACTGCGAGAGAGACTGCGAGAGAGACTGCGAGAGAGACAGCGAGAGAGACTGCGAGAGAGACAGCGAGAGAGACTGCGAGGGAGACAGCCAGAGAGACTGCGAGGGAGAAAGCGAGAGAAACTGCGTGAGAAACAGCTAGGGACATAGCGAGAGAGACAGCGAGGGATACAGCGAGAGACACTGCGAGAGAGGCTGCGAGGGAGACGGCGAGAGAGAGAGCGAGAGAGACAGCGAGAGAGACTGCGAGGGAGGCAGCGAGGGAGACAGCGAGGGAGACAGCGAGGGAGACAGCGAGGGAGACAGCGAGGGAGACTGCGAGGGAGACTGCGAGAGAGACTGCGAGAGCGACTGCTAGGGAGACAGCGAGGGAGGCAGCGAGGGAGATAGCGAGGGAGACAGCGAGGGAGACAGCGAGGGAGACAGCGAGAGAAACTGCGAGGAAGACAGCAAGAGAGACTGCGAGAGAGACGGCGAGAGAGACGGCGAGGGAGACAGCGAGGGAGACAGCGAGGGAGACAGCGAGGGAGACAGCGAGGGAGACTGCGAGGGAGCGAGCGAGGGAGAGAGCGAGGGACACAGCGAGGGAGACAGCGAGGGAGACAGCGAGGGAGACAGCGAGGGAGACAGCGAGGGAGACAGCGAGGGAGACAGCGAGGGAGACAGCGAGGGAGACAGCGAGGCAGACAGCGAGGCAGACAGCGAGGGAGACAGCGAGGGAGACAGCGAGGGAGACAGCGAGGGAGACAGCGAGAGAGACTGCAAGAGAGACTGCGAGGGAGACAGCGAGGGAGACAGCGAGAGAGACAGCGAGAGAGACAGCGAGAGAGACAGCGAGAGGGACTGCGAGAGAGACTGCGAGAGGGACAGCGAGAGAGACTGAGAGAGAGACTGAGAGAGAGACTGAGAGAGAGACTGAGAGAGAGACTGAGAGAGAGACTGAGAGAGAGACTGAGAGAGAGACTGAGAGAGAGACTGAGAGAGAGACTGAGAGAGAGACTGAGAGGGAGACTGAGAGGGAGACAGCGAGGGAGACAACGAGAGAGACATCGAGAGAGACAGCGAAAGAGAATGCAAGAGAGACTGCGAGAGAGACATCCAGGGTGACTTCGAGGGAGACTTCGAGGGAGACTGCGAGGGAGACAGCGAGAGAGACTGAGAGAGACAGCGAGAGAGACAGCGAGAGAGACAGCGAGGGAGACAGCGAGGGAGACAGCGAGGGAGACAGCGAGGGAGACTGCGAGGGAGACAGCGAGAGAGTCTGCGAGGGAGAGAGCGAGAGATTCTGCGAGGGAGAGAGCGAGGGAGAAAGCGAGAGAGAATGCGAGAGAGACAGCGAGAGAGACTGCGAGAGAGACTGTGAGTGAGACTGCGAGGGAGACAGCGAGAGAGACTGTGAGGGAGACAGTGAGGGAGACAGTGAGGGAGACAGCGAGAGAGACTGCGAGAGAGACTGCGAGGGAGACAGCGAGAGAGACTGCGAGGGAGAAAGCGAGAGACACTGCGAGAGAGACTGCGAGGGAGACGGCGAGAGAGAGAGCGAGGGAGACAGCGAGGGAGACAGCGAGGGAGACAGCGAGGGAGACAGCGAGGGAGACTTCGCGAGAGACTGCGAGGGAGGCAGCGAGGGAGGCAGCGAGGGAGACAGCGAGGGAGACAGCTAGGGAGACAGCGAGGGAGACAGCGAGGGAGACTGCGAGGGAGACTGCGAGAGCGACTGCGAGTGCGACAGCGAGGGAGACAGCGAGGGAGACAGCGAGGGAGACAGCGAGGGAGACAGCGAGGGAGACTGCGAGAGAGACTGCGAGAGAGACTGCGAGAGAGACTGCGAGAGAGACTGCGAGAGATACAGCGAGGGAGACAGCGAGGGAGACAGCGAGAGTACATGGAGAGAGACAGCGAGAGAGACTGCGAGAGAGACTGCGAGGGAGACGGCCAGGGAGACGGCCAGGGAGACGGCCAGGGAGACGGCCAGGGAGACGTCCAGGGAGACGGCCAGGGAGACGGCCAGGGAGACGGCCAGGGAGACGGCCAGGGAGACGGCCAGGGAGACGGCCAGGGAGACGGCCAGGGAGACGGCCAGGGAGACGACGAGGGAGACGACGAGGGAGACGACGAGGGAGACGACGAGGGAGACGACGAGGGAGACAGCGAGGGAGACAGCGAGGGAGACAGCGACAGAGACAGCGACAGAGACAGCGAGAGAGACAGTGAGAGTGACTGCAAGGGAGACGGCGAGGGAGACGGCGAGGGAGACGGCGAGGGAGACGGCGAGGGAGACGGCGAGGGAGACGGCGAGGGAGACAGCGAGGGAGACAGCGAGGGAGACAGCGAGGGAGACAGCGAGAGAGAGCGCATGAGACAGCGAGGGAGACAGCGAGGGAGAGAGCGAGAGAGACTGTGAGGGAGACAGCGAGAGAGACTGCGAGGGAGACTGCGAGGGAGACAGCGAGAGACACTGCGAGAGAGAATGCGAGGGAGACAGCGATTCAGACAGCGAGGGAGACGGCGAGAGAGAGAGCGAGAGAGACAGCGAGGGAGACAGCGAGGTAGACAGCGAGAGAGACTTCGAGAGAGACAGCGAGGGAGACAGTGAGGGAGACAGCGAGGGAGACAGCGAGGGAGACAGCGACAGAGACAGCAATAAAGCCTGCGAGAGAGACTGCGAGGGACACAGCGAGAGAGACTGCAAGGGAGACAACGAGAGAGAATGCGAGAGAGATCGCGTGAGACAGCGAGGGAGACAGCGTGGGAGGCAGCGAGGGAGACAGCGAGAGAAACTGCGAGGAAGACTGCGAGGAAGACTGCGAGAGAGACTATTAGAGAGACTGCGAGGGACACAGCGAGGAAGACAGCGAGAGAGACTGCGAGAGCGACTGCTAGGGAGACAGCGAGGGAGGCAGCGAGGGAGACAGCGAGGGAGACAGCGAGGGAGACAGCGAGAGAGACTGCGAGAGCGACTGCGAGAGCGACTGCTCGGGAGGCAGCGAGGGAGACAGCGAGGGAGACAGCGAGGGAGACAGCGAGGGAGACAGCGAGGGAGAGAGCGAGAGAAACTGCGAGGACGACAGCGAGAGAGACTGCGAGAGAGACGGCGAGGGAGACGGCGAGGGAGACTGCGAGGGAGAGAGCGAGGGAGACAGCGAGGGAGACAGCGAGGGAGACAGCGAGGGAGACAGCGAGAGAGACTGCAAGAGAGACTGCGAGGGAGACAGCGAGAGAGACAGCGAGAGAGACAGCGAGGGAGAAAGCGAGGGAGACAGCGAGAGAGACAGCGAGAGAGACAGCGAGAGAGACTGCGAGGGAGACTGCGAGGGAGACTGCGAGGGAGACTGCGAGGGAGACTGCGAGGGAGACTGCGAGGGAGACAGCATGGGAGACAGCGAGGGAGACAGCGAGGGAGACAGCGAGGGAGACAGCGAGAGAGACTGCGAGAAGGACTGCGAGAAGGACTGCGAGAGAGACAGCGAGGGAGAAAGTGAGAGCGACTGCGAGAGAGACTGCGAGGGAGACTGCGAGGGAGACTGCGAGGGAGACAGCGAGAGAGACAGCGAGAGAGACTGCGAGAGAGACTGCGAGAGAGACTGCGAGAGAGACAGTGAGAGGGACTGCGAGAGAGAAAGCCAGAGAGTGCGAGGGAGACAGCGAGAGAGAATGCGAGAGAGACTGAGAGCGAGACTGAGATAGAGACTGAGAGGGAAACAGCGAGGGAGACAACGAGAAAGACATCGAGAGAGACAGCGAAAGAGAATGCGAGAGAGACTGCGAGAGAGACATCCAGGGTGACTTCGAGGGAGACTTCGAGGGAGACTGCGAGGGAGACAGCGAGAGAGACTGAGAGAGACAGCGAGAGAGACAGCGAGGGAGACAGCGAGGGAGACAGCGAGGGAGACAGCGAGGGAGACTGCGAGGGAGACAGCGAGGGAGACAGCGAGGGAGACAGCAAGAGAGTCTTCGAGGGAGAGAGCGAGGGAGAAAGCGAGAGAGACTGCGTGAGAGACTGCGAGAGAGACTGCGAGGGAGACAGCGATAGAGACTGCGAGGGAGACAGCGAGAGAGACTGCAAGAGAGACTGTGAGAGAGACTGCGAGAGAGACTGCGAGGGAGACAGCGAGAGAGACTGTGAGGGAGACAGCGAGAGAGACTGCGAGAGAGACTGCGAGAGAGACTGCGAGGGAGACAGCGAGAGAGACTGCGAGGGAGACAGCGAGAGAAACTGCGAGAGAGACTGCTAGGGAAATAGCGAGAGAGACAGCGAGGGATACAGCGAGAGAGACTGCGAGAGAGAGAGCGAGAGAGACAGCGAGGGAGACAGCGAGGGAGACAGCGAGGGAGACAGCGAGAGAGACAGCGAGAGAGACAGCGAGAGAGACTGCGAGAGAGACTGCGAGGGAGGCAGCGAGGGAGGCAGCGAGGGAGGCAGCGAGGGAGACAGCGAGGGAGACAGCGAGGGAGACTGCGAGAGAGACTGCGAGGGAGACTGCGAGGGAGACAGCGAGGGAGACAGCGAGGGAGGCAGCGAGGGAGACAGCGAGGGAGACAGCGAGGGAGACAGCGAGGGAGACAGCGAGGGAGACAGCGAGAGAGACTGCGAGGGAGAGAGCGAGGGAGAGAGCGAGGGAGACAGCGAGGGAGACAGCGAGGGAGACAGCGAGGGAGACAACGAGGGAGACAAAGAGGGAGACAACGAGGGAGACAGCGAGGGAGACTGCGAGAGAGACTGCGAGAGAGACTGCGAGGGAGACAGCGAGAGAGACAGCGAGGGAGACAGCGAGGGAGACAACGAGGGAGAATGTGAGGGAGACAGCGAGGGAGACAGCGAGAGAGTCTGCGAGGGACAGAGCGAGGGAGAAAGCGAGAGAGACTGCGAGAGAGACTGCGAGGGAGACAGCGATAGAGACTGCGAGGGAGACTGCGAGGGAGACAGCGAGAGAGACTGCGAGAGAGACAGCGAGAGAGACTGCGAGGGAGACAGCGAGAGAAACTGCGAGAGAGACTGCTAGGGAAATAGCGAGAGAGACAGCGAGGGATACAGCGAGAGACACTGCGAGAGAGACTGCGAGGGAGACGGCGAGAGAGAGAGCGAGAGAGAGAGCGAGGGAGACAGCGAGAGAGACTTCGAGAGAGACTGCGAGGGAGGCAGCGAGGGAGACAGCGAGGGAGACAGCGAGGGAGACAGCGAGGGAGACAGCGAGAGAGACTGCAAGAGAGACTGCAAGAGAGACTGCGAGGGAGACAGCGAGAGAGACAGCGAGAGAGACTGCGAGAGGGACTGCGAGAGAGACTGCGAGAGGGACAGCGAGAGAGACAGCGAGGGAGACAGCGAGGGAGACAGCGAGGGAGACAGCGAGGGAGACAGCGAGGGAGACAGCGAGGGAGACTGCGAGGGAGCGAGCGAGGGAGAGAGCGAGGGACACAGCGAGGGAGACAGCGAGGGAGACAGCGAGGGAGACAGCGAGGGAGACAGCGAGGGAGACAGCGAGGGAGACAGCGAGGCAGACAGCGAGGCAGACAGCGAGGGAGACAGCGAGGGAGACAGCGAGGTAGACAGCGAGAGAGACAGCGAGAGAGACTGCAAGAGAGACTGCGAGGGAGACAGCGAGGGAGACAGCGAGAGAGACAGCGAGAGAGACAGCGAGAGAGACAGCGAGAGGGACTGCGAGAGAGACTGCGAGAGGGACAGCGAGAGAGACTGAGAGAGAGACTGAGAGAGAGACTGAGAGAGAGACTGAGAGAGAGACTGAGAGAGAGACTGAGAGAGAGACTGAGAGAGAGACTGAGAGGGAGACTGAGAGGGAGACAGCGAGGGAGACAACGAGAGAGACATCGAGAGAGACAGCGAAAGAGAATGCAAGAGAGACTGCGAGAGAGACATCCAGGGTGACTTCGAGGGAGACTTCGAGGGAGACTGCGAGGGAGACAGCGAGAGAGACTGAGAGAGACAGCGAGAGAGACAGCGAGAGAGACAGCGAGGGAGACAGCGAGGGAGACAGCGAGGGAGACAGCGAGGGAGACTGCGAGGGAGACAGCGAGAGAGTCTGCGAGGGAGAGAGCGAGAGATTCTGCGAGGGAGAGAGCGAGGGAGAAAGCGAGAGAGAATGCGAGAGAGACAGCGAGAGAGACTGCGAGAGAGACTGTGAGTGAGACTGCGAGGGAGACAGCGAGAGAGACTGTGAGGGAGACAGTGAGGGAGACAGTGAGGGAGACAGCGAGAGAGACTGCGAGAGAGACTGCGAGGGAGACAGCGAGAGAGACTGCGAGGGAGAAAGCGAGAGACACTGCGAGGGAGACGGCGAGAGAGAGAGCGAGGGAGACAGCGAGGGAGACAGCGAGGGAGACAGCGAGGGAGACAGCGAGGGAGACTTCGCGAGAGACTGCGAGGGAGGCAGCGAGGGAGGCAGCGAGGGAGACAGCGAGGGAGACAGCTAGGGAG
This sequence comes from Heterodontus francisci, assembly GCF_036365525.1. Taxonomy (NCBI): domain Eukaryota; kingdom Metazoa; phylum Chordata; class Chondrichthyes; order Heterodontiformes; family Heterodontidae; genus Heterodontus; species Heterodontus francisci. The sequence goes on from NW_027141193.1 coordinate 832,156, forward strand.
ACAGCGAGGGAGACAGCGAGGGAGACTGCGAGGGAGACTGCGAGAGCGACTGCGAGTGCGACAGCGAGGGAGACAGCGAGGGAGACAGCGAGGGAGACAGCGAGGGAGACAGCGAGGGAGACAGCGAGGGAGACTGCGAGAGAGACTGCGAGAGAGACTGCGAGAGAGACTGCGAGAGAGACTGCGAGAGATACAGCGAGGGAGACAGCGAGGGAGACAGCGAGAGTACATGGAGAGAGACAGCGAGAGAGACTGCGAGAGAGACTGCGAGGGAGACGGCCAGGGAAACGGCCAGGGAGACGGCCAGGGAGACGGCCAGGGAGACGTCCAGGGAGACGGCCAGGGAGACGGCCAGGGAGACGGCCAGGGAGACGGCCAGGGAGACGGCCAGGGAGACGGCCAGGGAGACGGCCAGGGAGACGGCCAGGGAGACGGCCAGGGAGACGACGAGGGAGACGACGAGGGAGACGACGAGGGAGACGACGAGGGAGACGACGAGGGAGACAGCGAGGGAGACAGCGAGGGAGACAGCGACAGAGACAGCGACAGAGACAGCGAGAGAGACAGTGAGAGAGACTGCTATGGAGACAGCGAGAGAGACAGCCGGGCATACAGAGAGAGTGACTGCAAGGGAGACGGCGAGGGAGACGGCGAGGGAGACGGCGAGGGAGACGGCGAGGGAGACGGCGAGGGAGACGGCGAGGGAGACAGCGAGGGAGACAGCGAGGGAGACAGCGAGGGAGACAGCGAGGGAGACAGCGAGAGAGAGCGCATGAGACAGCGAGGGAGACAGCGAGGGAGAGAGCGAGAGAGACTGTGAGGGAGACAGCGAGAGAGACTGCGAGGGAGACTGCGAGGGAGACAGCGAGAGACACTGCGAGAGAGAATGCGAGGGAGACAGCGATTCAGACAGCGAGGGAGACGGCGAGAGAGAGAGCGAGAGAGACAGCGAGGGAGACAGCGAGGTAGACAGCGAGAGAGACTTCGAGAGAGACAGCGAGGGAGACAGTGAGGGAGACAGCGAGGGAGACAGCGAGGGAGACAGCGACAGAGACAGCAATAAAGCCTGCGAGAGAGACTGCGAGGGACACAGCGAGAGAGACTGCAAGGGAGACAACGAGAGAGAATGCGAGAGAGATCGCGTGAGACAGCGAGGGAGACAGCGTGGGAGGCAGCGAGGGAGACAGCGAGAGAAACTGCGAGGAAGACTGCGAGGAAGACTGCGAGAGAGACTATTAGAGAGACTGCGAGGGACACAGCGAGGAAGACAGCGAGAGAGACTGCGAGAGCGACTGCTAGGGAGACAGCGAGGGAGGCAGCGAGGGAGACAGCGAGGGAGACAGCGAGGGAGACAGCGAGAGAGACTGCGAGAGCGACTGCGAGAGCGACTGCTCGGGAGGCAGCGAGGGAGACAGCGAGGGAGACAGCGAGGGAGACAGCGAGGGAGACAGCGAGGGAGAGAGCGAGAGAAACTGCGAGGACGACAGCGAGAGAGACTGCGAGAGAGACGGCGAGGGAGACGGCGAGGGAGACTGCGAGGGAGAGAGCGAGGGAGACAGCGAGGGAGACAGCGAGGGAGACAGCGAGGGAGACAGCGAGAGAGACTGCGAGAGAGACTGCGAGGGAGACAGCGAGAGAGACAGCGAGAGAGACAGCGAGAGAGACAGCGAGGGAGAAAGCGAGGGAGACAGCGAGAGAGACAGCGAGAGAGACAGCGAGAGAGACTGCGAGGGAGACTGCGAGGGAGACTGCGAGGGAGACTGCGAGGGAGACTGCGAGGGAGACTGCGAGGGAGACAGCATGGGAGACAGCGAGGGAGACAGCGAGGGAGACAGCGAGGGAGACAGCGAGAGAGACTGCGAGAAGGACTGCGAGAAGGACTGCGAGAGAGACAGCGAGGGAGAAAGTGAGAGCGACTGCGAGAGAGACTGCGAGGGAGACTGCGAGGGAGACTGCGAGGGAGACTGCGAGGGAGACAGCGAGAGAGACAGCGAGAGAGACAGCGAGAGAGACTGCGAGAGAGACTGCGAGAGAGACTGCGAGAGAGACAGTGAGAGGGACTGCGAGAGAGAAAGCCAGAGAGTGCGAGGGAGACAGCGAGAGAGAATGCGAGAGAGACTGAGAGCGAGACTGAGATAGAGACTGAGAGGGAAACAGCGAGGGAGACAACGAGAAAGACATCGAGAGAGACAGCGAAAGAGAATGCGAGAGAGACTGCGAGAGAGACATCCAGGGTGACTTCGAGGGAGACTTCGAGGGAGACTGCGAGGGAGACAGCGAGAGAGACTGAGAGAGACAGCGAGAGAGACAGCGAGGGAGACAGCGAGGGAGACAGCGAGGGAGACAGCGAGGGAGAATGCGAGGGAGACAGCGAGGGAGACAGCGAGAGAGTCTTCGAGGGAGAGAGCGAGGGAGAAAGCGAGAGAGACTGCGTGAGAGACTGCGAGAGAGACTGCGAGGGAGACAGCGATAGAGACTGCGAGGGAGACAGCGAGAGAGACTGCGAGAGAGACTGTGAGAGAGACTGCGAGAGAGACTGCGAGGGAGACAGCGAGAGAGACTGTGAGGGAGACAGCGAGAGAGACTGCGAGAGAGACTGCGAGAGAGACTGCGAGGGAGACAGCGAGAGAGACTGCGAGGGAGACAGCGAGAGAAACTGCGAGAGAGACTGCTAGGGAAATAGCGAGAGAGACAGCGAGGGATACAGCGAGAGAGACTGCGAGAGAGAGAGCGAGAGAGACAGCGAGGGAGACAGCGAGGGAGACAGCGAGAGAGACAGCGAGAGAGACAGCGAGAGAGACTGCGAGAGAGACTGCGAGGGAGGCAGCGAGGGAGGCAGCGAGGGAGGCAGCGAGGGAGACAGCGAGGGAGACAGCGAGGGAGACTGCGAGAGAGACTGCGAGGGAGACTGCGAGGGAGACAGCGAGGGAGACAGCGAGGGAGGCAGCGAGGGAGACAGCGAGGGAGACAGCGAGGGAGACAGCGAGGGAGACAGCGAGGGAGACAGCGAGAGAGACTGCGAGGGAGAGAGCGAGGGAGAGAGCGAGGGAGACAGCGAGGGAGACAGCGAGGGAGACAGCGAGGGAGACAACGAGGGAGACAACGAGGGAGACAGCGAGGGAGACTGCGAGAGAGACTGCGAGAGAGACTGCGAGGGAGACAGCGAGAGAGACAGCGAGGGAGACAGCGAGGGAGACAACGAGGGAGAATGTGAGGGAGACAGCGAGGGAGACAGCGAGAGAGTCTGCGAGGGACAGAGCGAGGGAGAAAGCGAGAGAGACTGCGAGAGAGACTGCGAGGGAGACAGCGATAGAGACTGCGAGGGAGACTGCGAGGGAGACAGCGAGAGAGACTGCGAGAGAGACAGCGAGAGAGACTGCGAGGGAGACAGCGAGAGAAACTGCGAGAGAGACTGCTAGGGAAATAGCGAGAGAGACAGCGAGGGATACAGCGAGAGACACTGCGAGAGAGACTGCGAGGGAGACGGCGAGAGAGAGAGCGAGAGAGAGAGCGAGGGAGACAGCGAGAGAGACTTCGAGAGAGACTGCGAGGGAGGCAGCGAGGGAGACAGCGAGGGAGACAGCGAGGGAGACAGCGAGGGAGACAGCGAGAGAGACTGCAAGAGAGACTGCAAGAGAGACTGCGAGGGAGACAGCGAGAGAGACAGCGAGAGAGACTGCGAGAGGGACTGCGAGAGAGACTGCGAGAGGGACAGCGAGAGAGACAGCGAGGGAGACAGCGAGGGAGACAGCGAGGGAGACAGCGAGGGAGACTGCGAGAGAGACTGCGAGAGCGACTGCGAGGGAGACAGCGAGGGAGACAGCGAGGGAGGCAGCGAGGGAGGCAGCGAGGGAGACAGCGAGGGAGACAGCGAGGGAGACAGCGAGGGAGACAGCGAGAGAAACTGCGAGGAAGACAGCGAGAGAGAAAGAGAGGGAGACTGCGAGGGAGACTGCGAGGGAGAGAGCGAGGGAGAGAGCGAAGGACACAGCGAGGGAGACAGCGAGGGAGACAGCGAGGGAGACAGCGAGGGAGACAGCGAGGGAGACAGCGAGGGAGACAGCGAGGGAGACTGCAAGAGAGACTGCGAGGGAGACAGCGAGAGAGACAGCGAGAGAGACAGCGAGGGAGACAGCGAGGGAGACTGCGAGGGAGACAGCGAGAGAGTCTGCGAGGGACAGAGCGAGGGAGAAAGCGAGAGAGACTGCGAGGGAGACTGCGAGGGAGACAGCGATAGAGACTGCGAGGGAGACAGCGAGAGAGACTGCGAGAGAGACTGCGAGAGAGACTGCGAGAGAGACTGCGAGGGAGACAGCGAGGGAGACTGTGAGGGAGACAGCGAGGGAGACTGTGAGGGAGACAGCGAGGGAGACAGCGAGAGAGACTGCGAGAGAGACTGCGAGAGAGACTGCGAGAGAGACTGCGAGAGAGACTGCGAGAGAGACTGCGAGAGAGACTGCGAGGGAGACAGCGAGAGAGACTGCGAGGGAGAAAGCGAGAGAAACTGCGAGGGAGACAGCGAGGGAGACAGCGAGGGAGACAGCGAGGGAGACAGCGAGGGAGACAGCGAGGGAGACAGCGAGGGAGACAGCGAGAGAGACTGCAAGAGAGACTGCAAGAGAGACTGCGAGGGAGACAGCGAGAGAGACAGCGAGAGAGACAGCGAGAGAGACAGCGAGAGAGACAGCGAGGGAGAAATCGAGGGAGACAGCGAGAGAGACTGCGACAGAGACTGCGAGAGAGACTGCGAGAGAGACAGCGAGAGAGACAGCGAGAGAGACAGCGAGAGAGACTGCAAAGGAGACTGCGAGAGAGACTGCGAGAGAGACAGCGAGAGAGACTGCGAGAGAGACTGCGAGAGGGACAGCGAGAGAGACTGCGAGAGAGACTGCGAGAGAGACTGGGAGGGAGACAGCGAGGGAGACAGCGAGGGAGACAGCGAGAGAGACTGCGAGAGAGAATGCGAGAGAGACTGCGAGGGAGACTGCGAGAGAGACTGCGAGGGAGACAGCGAGGGAGACTGCGAGAGAGATGGAGAGAGAGATGGAGACAGAGACGGCGAGAGAGACGGCGAGAGAGACGGCGAGAGAGACGGCGAGAGAGACAGCGAGGGAGAGAGCGAGAGAGACTGCGAGGGAGACAGCGAGGGAGACTGCGAGGGAGACTGCGAGGGAGACTGCGAGGGAGACTGCGAGGGAGACTGCGAGGGAGACAGCGAGAGAGTCTGCGAGGGACAGAGCGAGGGAGAAAGCGAGAGAGACTGCGAGAGAGACTGCGAGGGAGACAGCGATAGAGACTGCGAGGGAGACAGCGAGAGAGACAGCGAGAGAGACTGCGAGAGAGACTGCGAGAGAGACTGCGAGAGAGACTGCGAGGGAGACAGCGAGGGAGACAGCGAGGGAGACAGCGAGGGAGACAGCGAGGGAGACAGCGAGAGAGACTGCGAGAGAGACTGCGAGAGAGACTGCGAGGGAGACTGCGAGAGAGACTGCGAGAGCGACTGCTAGGGAGACAGCGAGGGAGGCAGCGAGGGAGATAGCGAGGGAGACAGCGAGGGAGACAGCGAGGGAGACAGCGAGGGAGACAGCGAGAGAAACTGCGAGGAAGACAGCAAGAGAGACTGCGAGAGAGACGGCGAGAGAGACGGCGAGGGAGACAGCGAGGGAGACAGCGAGGGAGACAGCGAGGGAGACAGCGAGGGAGACAGCGAGGGAGACTGCGAGGGAGCGAGCGAGGGAGAGAGCGAGGGACACAGCGAGGGAGACAGCGAGGGAGACAGCGAGGGAGACAGCGAGGGAGACAGCGAGGCAGACAGCGAGGCAGACAGCGAGGGAGACAGCGAGGGAGACAGCGAGGGAGACAGCGAGAGAGACTGCAAGAGAGACTGCAAGAGAGACTGCGAGGGAGACAGCGAGGGAGACAGCGAGAGAGACAGCGAGAGAGACAGCGAGAGAGACAGCGAGAGGGACTGCGAGAGAGACTGCGAGAGGGACAGCGAGAGAGACAGCGAGAGGGACTGCGAGAGAGACTGGGAGGGAGACAGCGAGGGAGACTGCGAGAGAGACTGCGAGAGAGACTGCGAGAGAGGCTGCGAGGGAGACTGCGAGGGAGACTGCGAGGGAGACTGCGAGGGAGACTGCGAGAGAGACTGCGAGAGAGACTGCGAGGGAGACAGCGAGGGAGACTGCGAGAGAGATGGCGAGAGAGATGGAGAGAGAGATGGAGAGAGAGACGGCGAGACGGCGAGAGAGACGGCGAGAGAGACAGTGAGGGAGAGAGCGAGAGAGACTGCGAGGGAGACAGCGAGAGAGACAGCGAGAGAGACAGTGAGAGAGACTGCGAGAGATACAGCGAGGGATAGAGCGAGTGAGACAGCGAGGGAGACAGCGAGAGTACATTGAGAGAGACAGCGAGAGAGACTGCGAGAGAGACAGCGAGGGAGACGGCCAGGGAGACGGCCAGGGAGACGGCCAGGAAGACGGCCAGGGAGACGGCCAGGGAGACGGCCAGGGAGACGGCCAGGGAGACGGCGAGTGAGACGACGAGGGAAACAGCGAGGGAGACAGCGACAGAGACAGCGACAGAGACAGCGACAGAGACAGCGACAGAGACAGCGACAGAGACAGCGACAGAGACAGAGACAGAGACAGCGAGGGAGACAGTGAGAGATACTGCTATGGAGATAGCGAGAGAGACAGCCGGGGATACAGAGAGAGTGACTGCAAGGGAGACGGCGAGGGAGACGACGAGGGAGACAGCGAGGGAGACAGCGAGAGAGACTGCGAGGGAGACTGCGAGGGAGACAGCGAGGGAGACAGCGAGGGAGACAGCGAGGGAGACAGCGAGGGAGACTGCGAGAGAGACAGCGAGGGACACAGCGAGGGCCACAGCGAGGGACACAGCGAGAGAGACAGCGAGAGAGACTGCGTGAGACAGCGAGGGAGACAGCGAGGGAGAGAGCGAGAGACACAGCGAGGGAGACAGCGAGAGAGACTGCAAGAGAGACTGCGAGGGAGACAGCGAGGGAGACAGCGAGGGAGACAGCGAGAGAGACAGCGAGGGAGACAGCGAGAGAGACAGCGAGAGAGACAGCGAGAGAGACAGCGAGAGAGACAGCGAGAGAGACAGCGATAGAGACAGCGAGAGAGAAAGCGAGAGAGACAGCGAGAGAGACAGCGAGGGAGAAAGCCATGGAGACAGCGAGAGAGACAGCGAGAGAGACTGCGTGGGAGACAGCGAGGGAGACAGCGAGGGAGACAGCGAGGGAGACAGCGAGGGAGACAGCGAGGGAGACAGCGCTGGAGACAGCGCTGGAGACAGCGAGAGAGACTGCGAGAAGGACTGCGAGAGAGACAGCGAGAGAGACAGCGAGGGAGAAAGCGAGAGCGACTTCGAGAGAGACTGCGAGGGAGACAGCGAGAGAGACTGTGTGGGAGACAGCGAGAGAGACTGCGAGGGAGACTGCGAGGGAGACAGCGAGAGAGAATGCGAGGGAAACAGCGATTAAGACGGCGAGGTAGACAGCGAGAGAGACTTCGAGAGAGACTGCGAGGGAGGCAGCGAGGGAGACAGCGAGGGAGACAGCGAGGGAGACAGCGAGGGAGACAGCGAGGGAGACAGCGAGGGAGACAGCGAGGGAGACAGCGAGGGAGACAGCGAGGGAGACAGCGACAGAGACAGCAACAGAGACTGCGAGAGAGACTGCGAGAGAGACTGCGAGGGACACAGCGAGGGACACAGCGAGAGAGACTGCGAGAGAGATCGCGTGAGACAGCGAGGGAGACAGCGTGGGAGGCAGCGAGGGAGACAGCGAGAGAAACTGTGAGTAAGACAGCGAGAGAGACAGCGAGAGAGACAGCGGGAGAGACAGCAAAGGAGACTGCGAGAGAGACTGCGAGGGAGACTGGTAGGGAGACAGCGAGGGAGGCAGCGAGGGAGACAGCGAGGGAGACAGCGAGGGAGACAGCGAGGGAGACAGCGAGGGAGACTGGTAGGGAGACAGCGAGGGAGGCAGCGAGGGAGACAGCGAGGGAGACAGCGAGGGAGACTGCGAGAGAGACTGCGAGAGCGACTGCTAGGGAGACAGCGAGGGAGGCAGCGAGGGAGACAGCGAGGGAGACAGCGAGGGAGACAGCGAGGGAGACAGCGAGGGAGACAGTGAGAGAAACTGCGAGGAAGACAGCGAGAGAGACTGCGAGAGAGACAGCGAGGGAGACGGCGAGGGAGACGGCGAGGGAGACGGCGAGAGAGACTGCGAGGGAGAGAGCGAGGGAGAGAGTGAGGGGCACAGTGAGGAACACAGTGAGGGAGACAGCGAGGGAGACAGCGAGGGAGACAGCGAGGGAGACAGCGAGGGAGACAGCGAGGGAGACAGCGAGAGAGACAGCGAGAGAGACTGTGAGAGAGACTGCGAGGGAGACAGCGAGGGAGACAGCGAGAGAGACAGCGAGGGAGACAGCGAGGGAGACAGCGAGGGAGAAAGCGAGGGAGACAGCGAGCGAGACAGCGAGAGAGACTGCGAGAGAGACTGCGAGGGAGACTGCGAGGGAGACTGCGAGGGAGACTGCGAGGGAGACTGCGAGGGAGACAGCGAGGGAGACAGCGAGGGAGACAGCGAGAGAGACAGCGAGAGAGACTGCGAGGGAGACTGCGAGGGAGACTGCGAGAGAGACTGCGAGAGAGACTGCGAGAGAGACTGCGAGAGAGACTGCGAGGGACACAGCGAGGAAGACTGCGAGAGAGACTGCGAGAGCGACTGCTAGGGAGACAGCGAGGGAGGCAGCGAGGGAGACAGCGAGGGAGACAGCGAGAGAGACTGCGAGAGCGACTGCGAGAGCGACTGCTAGGGAGACAGCGAGGGAGGCAGCGAGGGAGACAGCGAGGGAGACAGCGAGAGAAACTGCGAGGAAGACGGCGAGAGAGACTGCGAGAGAGACGGCGAGGGAGACGGTGAGGGAGACTGCGAGGGAGACTGCGAGGGAGAGAGCGAGGGACACAGTGAGGGATACAGCGAGGGAGACAGTGAGGGAGACAGCGAGGGAGACAGCGAGAGAGACTGCGAGGGAGACAGCGAGGGAGAAAGCGAGAGAGACTGTGAGGGAGACTGCGAGGGAGACTGCGAGGGAGACTGCGAGGGAGACTGCGAGGGAGACAGCGTGGGAGACAGCGAGGGAGACAGCGAGGGAGACAGCGAGGGAGACAGCGAGAGAGACAGCGAGAGAGACTGCGAGGGAGACTGCGAGGGAGACTGCGAGAGAGACTGCGAGAGAGACTGCGAGAGAGACTGCGAGAGAGACTGCGAGAGAGACTGCGAGAGAGACTGCGAGGGACACAGCGAGGAAGACTGCGAGAGAGACTGCGAGAGCGACTGCTAGGGAGACAGCGAGGGAGGCAGCGAGGGAGACAGCGAGGGAGAAAGCGAGAGAGACTGTGAGGGAGACAGCGAGGGAGACAGCGAGGGAGACAGCGAGAGAGACAGCGAGAGAGACTGCGAGAAGGACTGCGAGAAGGACTGCGAGAGAGACAGCGAGAGAGACAGCGAGGGAGAAAGTGAGAGCGACTGCGAGAGAGACTGCGAGGGAGACTGCGAGGGAGACTGCGAGGGAGAATGCGAGGGAGACTGCGAGGGAGACTGCGAGGGAGACTGCGAGGGAGACTGCGAAAGAGACTGCGAAAGAGACTGTGAGGGAAACAGCGAGGGAGACAGCGGAAGAGACTGCGAGGGAGACTGCGAGGCAGACTGCGAGGGAGACTGCGAGAGAGACAGCGAGAGAGACAGCCCGGGATACAGAGAGAGTGACTGCAAGGGAGACGGCGAGGGAGACAGCGAGGGAGACTGCGAGGGAGACAGCGAGGGACACAGCGAGGGACACAGCGAGGGAGACAGCGAGAGAGACTGCGAGAGAGAGCGCATGAGACAGCAAGGGAGACAGCGAGGGAGAGAGCGAGAGACACAGCGAGGGAGACAGCGAGGGAGACAGCGAGGGAGACAGCGAGGGAGACAGCGAGGGAGACAGCGAGGGAGACAGCGAGAGAGACAGCGAGAGAGACAGCGAGAGAGACAGCGAGAGAGACAGCGAGAGAGGCAGCGAGAGAGACTGCGAGAAGGACTGCGAGAAGGACTGCGAGAAGGACTGCGAGAGAGACAGCGAGGGAGAAAGCGAGAGCGACTTCGAGAGAGACTGCGAGGGAGACAGCGAGAGAGACTGCGAGGGAAACAGCGAGGGAGACAGCGAGAGAGACTGCGAGGGAGACTGCGAGGGAGACTGCGAGAGAGACTGCGAGAGAGACTGCAAGAGTGACTGCGAGAGAGACTGCGAGGGAGCCTGCGAGGGAGACAGCGAGGGAGACAGCGAGGGAGACAGCGAGGGAGACAGCGAGGGAGACAGCGAGGGAGACTGCGAGGGAGACAGCGAGGGAGACTGCGAGAGAGACGGCGAGAGAGATGGAGAGAGAGATGGAGAGAGAGACGGCGAGAGAGACGGCGAGAGAGACGGCGAGAGAGACGGCGAGAGAGACGGCGAGAGAGACAGTGAGGGAGAGAGCGAGAGAGACTGCGAGGGAGACTGCGAGGGAGACAGCGAGAGAGACAGTGAGAGAGACTGCGAGAGATACAGCGAGGGATAGAGCGAGTGAGACAGCGAGGGAGACAGCGAGAGTACATTGAGAGAGACAGCGAGTGAGACTGCGAGAGAGACTGCGAGAGAGACTGCGAGGGAGACGGCCAGGGAGACGGCCAGGGAGACGGCCAGGGAGACGGCCAGGGAGACGGCCAGGGAGACGGCCAGGGAGACAGCGACAGAGACAGCGACAGCGACAGCGACAGCGACAGCGACAGCGACAGCGACAGCGACAGCGACAGAGACAGAGACAGAGACAGAGACAGAGACAGAGACAGAGACAGAGACAGAGACAGAGACAGAGACAGAGACAGAGACAGCGACAGCGACAGCGACAGCGACAGAGACAGAGACAGAGACAGAGACAGAGACAGAGACAGAGACAGAGACAGCGACAGCGACAGCGACAGCGACAGCGACAGAGACAGAGACAGAGACAGAGACAGAGACAGAGACAGCGGGGGAGACAGTGAGGGAGACAGCGAGGGAGACAGCGAGGGAGACAGCGAGAGAAACTGCGAGGATGACAGCGAGAGAGACTGCGAGAGAGACGGCATGGGAGACGGCGAGGGAGACTGCGAGGGAGACTGCGAGGGAGACTGCGAGGGAGACTGCGAGGGAGAGAGCGAGGGAGAGAGCGAGGGAGAGAGCGAGGGAGACAGCGAGGGAGACAGCGAGGGAGACAGCGAGGGAGACAGCGAGGGAGACAGCGAGGGAGACAGCGAGAGAAACTGCGAGAGAAACTGCGAGAGAAACTGCGAGGAACACAGCGAGAGAGACTGCGTGGGAGATGGTGAGGGAGACTGCGAGGGAGACTGCGAGGGAGAGAGCGAGGGACACAGTGAGGGAGACAGTGAGGGAGACAGCGAGGGAGACAGCGAGGGAGACAGCGAGGGAGACAGCGAGGGAGACAGCGAGGGAGACAGCGAGGGAGACAGCGAGGGAGACAGTGAGGGAGACAGCGAGGGAGACAGCGAGAGAGACTGCGAGAGAGACTGCAAGAGAGACAGCGAGGGAGAAAGCGAGGGAGACAGCGAGAGAGACAGCGAGAGAGACAGCGAGAGAGACTGCGAGGGAGACAGCGTGGGAGACAGCGAGGGAGACAGCGAGGGAGACAGCGAGGGAGACAGCGAGGGAGACAGCGAGGGAGACAGCGAGAGAGACTGCGAGAGAGACAGCGAGGGAGACTGTGAGGGAGACTGCGAAAGAGACTGTGAGGGAAACAGCGAGGGAGACAGCGGAAGAGACTGCGAGGGAGACTGCGAGGCAGACTGCGAGGGAGACTGCGAGGGAGACTGCGAGAGAGACTGCGAGAGAGACAGCGAGAGAGACTGCGAGAGAGACAGCGAGAGAGACAGCGAGAGAGACAGCGAGAGAGACAGCGAGAGAGACTGCAAAGGAGACTGCGAGAGAGACTGCGAGGGAGACAGCGAGAGAGACTGCGAGAGGGACAGCGAGAGAGACTGCGAGAGCGACAGCGAGAGAGACTGCGAGAGAGACTGCGAGAGAGACTGCGAGAGAGACTGCGAGAGAGAGATGGAGAGAGAGACGGCGAGAGAGACTGCGAGAGAGACTGCGAGAGAGACAGCGAGAGAGACTGCGAGGGAGACAGCGAGAGAGACAGCGAGAGAGACTGCGAGAGAGACTGCGAGAGAGACTGCGAGAGAGACTGCGAGAGATACAGCGAGGGATGGAGCGAGTGAGACAGCGAGGCAGACAGCGAGAGTACATTGAGAGAGACAGCGAGAGAGACGGCGAGAGAGACTGCGAGGGAGACGGCCAGGGAGACGGCCAGGGAGACGGCCAGGGAGACGGCCAGGGAGACGGCCAGGGAGACGGCCAGGGAGACAGCGACAGAGACAGCGAGGGAGACAGCGACAGAGACAGCGACAGAGACAGCGACAGAGACAGCGACAGAGACTGCTATGGAGATAGCGAAAGAGACAGCCGGGGATACAGAGAGAGTGACTGCAAGGGAGACGGCGAGGGAGACAGCGAGGGACACAGCGAGGGACACAGTGAGGGAGACAGCGAGAGAGAATGCGAGAGAGAGCGCATGAGACAGCGAGGGAGACAGCGAGGGAGACAGCGAGGGAGAGAGCAAGAGACACAGTGAGGGAGACAGCGAGGGAGACAGTGAGGGAGACAGCGAGAGAGACTGCAAGAGTGACT